>NC_053166.1:69670209-69887924 GCF_016835505.1 Polypterus senegalus
CAGTGTTGATGAAACTTCACTCTGATGCTGAGGGTCAGTTTAGTATTACATTGGTTAGGCCTAAATTTGCTTGACTGATACCTAAACTGTTCAGACAGCCAATGCTCTTTATTCCTTTAACCTGACTGAATTCACTATGATGAATAAGATTTTAATTCCTGATTATTATATGATTACCTTACACACTAAATGAATGAAGCACCAATGGTTTCCTGTAAAGAGTTTTCTACGTAGCAAAAATGCCTGACTAGATTCTCTATAAAAAGACAATAATGCAGATAATCAGGCAGAGGCAAGTGCTTTTTACTTGCTTTTGAAACACAACTTCCAAACAAATGTTTTTTAATGTTCTAATTTCAGTTTAGGGTTGAAAGGATATGGAGTCAAGAGCTGCCCCTTGGTGGGATATTAGTTCATAGCAGGACAGTTTAATATACACACACACTTCAAGGGGTTAATTTAGAGCTGAAAGTCAGCCTACTGTATAGTGCACTTGAAAACTAGCAGAATACTGTATACAGATTACACATATAGTAAACAAGCCAGGATTCAAATAAACCCAAATTTATACCAAAAGCACAGAAATCATTTGTATAGTAACATTCAAAAAAGTACAAAAATAAATCTATGGCATGTACAGCACCAAAGACTGTGAGAGGAACCCAGCACTCTGCTTTATGAAATTACATGCTCATGTCATTGCTTGGTGATGCACAGTACTTACTTAATGTTTCGGAGAGCGGAGTGCTCTCAAGAACCTGCTGGCTAAAGTTACACGGCTCAGGGCTGATTTTAAATTAAAAGACTGGCTGCTCCTATCACAATTGTCCAGACTGCGGAAAGGAGAAAATGTGTTAATTATGTGAAAAGTCACATTTACTCTGAGAGCATCTTCTTTTAATTATGTTCATATATATCCAGAAACACATCGAGAGGACTTGACAAAGCCTAAAAACTGCAATGGACCATTGACATTTTAATATGCACATAAACAAAGGACAGCTGCATGAGTATATTAGGATAAGTAGCCTGGAGAAGAACACATGAAAATACACTAACCCAAGATCTTTAAGTCGAGAACTGGGGCTCTTCTTGGACTGAAACAATTTCTGCACTCCTTCATCAGAGAATTTGTTGGAGTAAAGATGCAATGTGGAGAGTGTGCCTTTTTCAATGAGGGAGCAGATGGCTGGGATACACATGTCAGACAGAGCATTTTCTATTAACCTTAACAAGAAAAAAAAAAAAGAAAAATGTTTGCAACCTTGAGCTTTTCATCCGTATGGAAAAATCACACAACCAAGCATCCAGCCTTTGATTCATCACTTTTTTATATTCTTTACTTGGAATGTGTTTGGTCTTCAACTTTTAGCTGAACTCTCTTCTTAAGTAGATGGGTAATGGAATGCCAATGATCTGTCTGGCGTTACAATAGCAGTGGAAGCTGAGTTTGCACAGCGGCTTCACTGTTGTACAGCATAGGACATGTAAACGCGTTAACCTAGGACAGCCCCTTGCTGACCGTTGAGACCCCTTCTCTGCAGACGGAACTATTAAAGAGTGGTGCCATGAAGAAAAGTGAATAGAAATAACCACTTATAGGCAGAACTATCTAATGAAGATCAGCCAATATCTTAATTTCAGAACAGAAGTGGGCCCAGGAGGCAATTTGTGGACATAATGGGCAATTCCCAGGGACACCCTTATCATCTCTCCGAAAATGATGTCATCAAGCTTAACTGCAGCAATTTTGAGCTGATTATTTAAGAAACTGGAAATCAATTCTGGGCAGGTGGTAGCGCTGCTTGGTGGTCAGCTAGTCAATCAGAGTGATCAGTCCACCTAATTGGAGGGCCTGAGCAAATCATATACATGGGCTTTTAAGGCTGCCACAGGAATTCAAAAACTATAAGGGCAGTCCGATTTCATTTTAAGTTTGATTGGACTAGGCAGGCATTGTGGGTGGTAGAAAGATATATAAAGTACACCCATTTAACACACATTTAACTGCATAAGCAAGCTGCTGTATATTCTGTAACTGAAACTCAATTGCAGGCTTCCTTTTCATTCTACCTTTACACCATACTCACAATGCACCCTTTTTTTTTCTACACTTAAATAAAATCTCCTTGAATGTGGCTGAAACATAACATGGCTGTTTAATTTGGTATAATATGAACCTCTTTGGAACCTGGGGGAAACCCACCCAAGCAGACAAGAATTGTAAATTCTGCACACAAATACTGACTGGGTGAGGGATTGAACTGTGACGCAGCAATGTTATCACCTGCTCTGCTGTGTTATTCAAAAGTAATAAACAGCTATATGGCTTGAATGCAAATGGCAATTAAATAAAACTAAACCATAAATATATAAAACACTTTGAAACCTTGTGTCATTCATTTTAAATGTAACATCTTCAATGATGAAATGATATAATCTTTACATTATTAAAATAAAGAAAATAAAATGTTTGACTTGCTGACCCTAGTGTGTGGATCTTGGTAGTCTTTAGTCCGTCACACAGTTGACTTGCCAGGTTGTCCCCCATTTCACAATCTTCTAGGTCCAAGTCCACAAGAGTGACCATGGTCCCTGCCAGGTCCAGGAGGGCGGTCACACACTGCTCTGTTATGACATTGTGCTTTAGACTGTTGAATGACACAGAAAGGAAGAATTAAACATTACGAGGTGCTGGGGGGCAGGATCTGCAAAGAACTGATAACATCTAACCATCAGATGATATTGAAACATTAATGAAAACTGGACAGTACACTTTCTATTAGCAGAAAGGTACATGGGCTGTCTTTAAAATAGAAACACAATTGTTTCCTATTGTTAGATTTGAGTAACAAAAATTAATTTGATACAACAAGAGAACTCTTCCAAGATGACTGCCTGATAGCCTTGCACTGCCTGTGACAGTGATGCACAATCCAACTCTGCATTCAATCTCTAATGAGGTTGCTTCTTCCATTTTGCTATCATGTCTTTGAATTAGAAGGAGCCACAAGGGCAGAGTTTAAAGTATATTCAACCTTCAGTTCAAAGCATCCTTCACAGCACAGTACCCTTCATCTGGCACTACATTTCAAATGAATAAAGCTTCAGTATATTTAAATTACTCATTAACATGCTTGGGTGGTTCGGTATTAGCATGGCTATTGCCACACATCTCCACAGTCCTGTGTTCAAATGCCACCCTGATCACTGTCCCTGGTCCATGTGGGTTCTCTCTGGGTACTTTGAATTTTTCAACATACTTTTTCCACAATATGCCTGGGGAACTGCTGGGCCTATCCTAGCAGCATCAGGCATATACAGTCACTTAAACTAATACTCAGGACCTGTGGGGTGACTGGAGCGACTAAAGAAAACACAAAAGAGAAAAGCAAAATCAATGCAAAAAACTGAACACAGGTCTATGCTGCTTTATCTAGTAAATCAGCTAATGCAAAGAAGATTAAGCAATAAAAAGCTAGCTCCAGTAAACATAAGTAGATAAAATCATGACAGGACTGTTGTTTTCAGTTGGTGTGATTCACAAGAATGCCGTATTCTGAGAAATTCAGGACATCACCACGTGGGACTCACCTGAGCACTTCTAACTGGCACTGGACTTCTTTGAGTATTGTGCACATTTCAACCACAACTGTGTCGTGCAGCTTATGGAAATAGAGCTGATTTGGTGAGCATTTGCAGTCATGTAGAAACCATCTGAGGAAGACAATGCTTTCTGGCACATTTTGAATGAATATGCTGAAAGATAGATAGACGCTTGTCAAACATTTGGGATCATAAGCAGTACAATCTCTCAGAAGTACATAATAAGCTATAAGAAAAAAATGTCAGAGAAGAAGCAAGAACAATTTCTTGGAGTTATAGTCAACAAATGTACTGAATGAATACATGACAATATTAAAGAACATTGAATCATCAACAGTCAGAAAGCACGCTGCCAGGCAATACATGTTGGCAGGCAATATGTGCACAAACGTCACTGTAATTATAGATTGGATTGGGCAGGAAGTTAAACACAAAGCATTTCACAAAAAGTCAGAGTGGATTTTATCTGCTGTCCAGAAGTAGACCACCTAAGAGTGAGATGTCTAGATACTGTATAACTTGAGGAAGGCTTTAATATGAAAGGGCAGTGTCACTAGAAAAACTGAAAGCCATCATTACATGAGACAGGAAATGGAAAACTAACAGAGGCCATATTTCTACTTTGGTGTGAACATGTAGATACTGTACTTGTACATGGAATTCAGCTACAAGAAGTGACTGATCTGGCTAAAGGTGATGTGGTAGCAGCTGGAAAAGAGCACCCACAAAAGGAATGGCGTAGAAAATGAGAAGGAATCGTAAATCAAAGCAAACACGATAATCAGGTAGGACTAAATACTTTCATCAAAATCAAAAATGAGCATTGAGAATCATGGTTAAAAAAACCAGAGTGAAAAAGTCTTTATCAAGAAAATATTTTCAGAAAAGGGTTTTGACAAAAATTAATAAGAGTTCTCCACAACCTTGGCTAAAAGACTGAACCTCCCAAACCATGTTCCCACAACCGTGAGTTGCGTCTTGTTAACAGCACTGAAAAAGTGGTGGTGCCCAATAATGAAAAACAAAATGGTGTCAAAAACAATGCAAAATCTATTTCAACCTCTTTAAGTACATTTTCAAATTAAAAAAATGCTGTTTAATTTTGGATTTGCCTTACACCACACCTGAATCAGGTGCAAAATATTAGTACTAAACATGCGGAAAAGCCTGCAAAAATATAAAAACAAATCCAAATCACAACTAAAAATGGCAATCCCTCTACTCCCTGAAACCAAGACTATGCACAAGAGATTGCTGAAAAGATATTGTGGGTAGGGGAAACACAGCAAATCATTTGGGTTAAGCTATCGGTTTTTTATGTCTTATAGGGAACTCCTGTTGAGGTACTGCTGGCAACTCAACTGGAAGGCTATGGAAGTAACAAGAGCAATTATTAAGGGCCTGGGGCCTCATGTAAAAAACCTTACTTATATTCCATACTAAAATTTTGCTTTTGCTGAGGGGCAAAAACGATTTATAAAACTGTATATACGCTAAATGCCATACCAAGTTCCTTCATGGATCCAAAATCAACTTAAAACTATGTATTCATGTGCATGCTTTGCTTTTAGCCAGTCATCTCCTTCAAGTAACCAAGTATGGCAAAAAAATAAACACCCTTTCTGAATATTCATGATCTAATCACCATAATATTTGGTCATATCCTTGAGTGACGTCTTTGAAGCAAACCACAGGACTACAATGGAGACAAAATTTCAAAGAATGCAAATCTGAGGTATTACTGACTGAAATGGAGACTGTGAAATCATTGCTTTTGCTCGTTTCTCTGTGGAAGTCAGAAATAAGAGCCAAAAAAAGGAGTGTTGGAGCAAATGACCACAGCTGTGTGGTGAGAGCAAAAATAAATAAATAAATAAAATCATTTTAACAAGAAAATGTAAATGCTGCAGTATGTTCAATCTCTATTTATATAATGTAAAACATCCAAATGCCACTGCATTGATGTCCTGATGGAGAGGGTCTGGGTAATCTGTGTGCTCATCCTGGCCTATTTCAGGTGGCAGAGGCAGCCCATGTTTCAGCGGTATGTTAAGTGGTACTGCACAACCCAACACATCAATGTGGCAAACCTTTGTGGGTCTGTACAACAGTGTGGCAGGCAAGGAGTGAGTTTTTGGCTCATGATGATGACTGATTTACAAGCTAATGTAGACCTCTTAAAGTTGTCCTCTTGGAGTTGTGTGCTGAACTGGAGCTTGCATTACAGCAACCATCCTGCAGTGACGGCACTTATCAGCATTAACTGGCTGACCAGTCAGGAATCTCACAGTTATCACTGAGCCATGTCTGCCATCAGTATGGGATGGTATAATCAGTGCTTGAAGCTACTGATTGCAATACATTATAAAATACATATAGCTAGTCTGGGGTTCCTGGTTTGTAGTTCAATCGAGATTAAACGCATGCAAAGTCAGAGGGCATTGTGCCACGATGCACTGGTACGTGTTTACTATCTGCTACAAAAGCAGGGAAATGCTGATTATCCTAAAGTAATCACCCCATTTGACTTCACACATGTAACAACAAAGGCACCATCACAGAATTAATTTGCTTTATAAACAGACAGCACTTTTCATTCAATTGATATACAAGTAATATGTGATGTTCAAATCTGTCTAACCGACGTTGTTGTGAGGTGGCTTAGCTGAAGTGACGACTAAGTTATTTTATCAAATCGTGGCATGGGAAGC
Organism: Polypterus senegalus; assembly: GCF_016835505.1. Lineage (NCBI taxonomy): Eukaryota > Metazoa > Chordata > Cladistia > Polypteriformes > Polypteridae > Polypterus > Polypterus senegalus. The sequence goes on from NC_053166.1 coordinate 69,676,527, forward strand.
AGACTTCAGAGTCATGCTGTGTGTGATGGTTGACTTTGTGGTAGTGCTGCCATTGCCAGTTATATCATACAGCACAGGACCCCCATTTTATCGACAAAATAGATAAGCTACACACTAAGGCAATTAACGCCCAGTGCATACTCCTAATGTTATTACCAATGTTAAAGACAGCTGTATTATGAGAACATGTCAGTTAACTACAGTGTAATTAGTTCTGGAACATCAGAAGGGGACTGGTGCATCACTGACATGTGCAATAAACAAGATTTTCAATTCACTTCATTGTCCTGCTGCCTGGAGTCGCTAAAATGCCAACACAAAAACGTCGGCATAGGATTTTCAGGTGCTCAAAAGTTTCCTTAAATTTAAGCCAGTTTTGATGCCAAGTTCATGTTTTGTAAATCCAAACTTTTGGGATAGAAATAGCTTACACATGTTTTCCAAGCATAAGCAAGTTTTATACATGAGACCCCTAGATAAGAAAATAAGATCTTCAAGTTTTAAACAATAAACATTGCACCAAAGAGAAAGCTTCTTAAAGAAAGAAAACCTATGCTAAAATAAAATTATGAGGGTTCTTTTGAAATTTTAACAAGTCTGTTACTGTATGAGCTTGTTGACCTTTACAATCAAACACGGCACATTCTAGAATTCTGGGGCTCCCCTGTTAGAAAGTGGTGTGTAATCTAAGCCTGAATGTAATGTAGGTGAAAATGTTAAGTCATAGATTTTGAATTATTGTGTTGGACCAGGAGATGAAAAAGAATGGGGTCTCAAAAAACAATGCATAGGTTAAAAACCAGAAAGATAGAAATAATAATTGTGTGAGCCAAAAATGTTAACTGAATATCAAAGCCAATAACAAACATGTGAGAATCCTAATCAGATTGCAAATACGTATCATCTGAAGGCAAAAAGAAACTTGGACATCAGGATTCTTTTAAATTATGATTCAAAATGTCACATGACTGGCAACCTATAAACAATATGGCTATGGTCATGCAGACAGCCACAAAATGGTTGTGAGCATCCACACAAATAAAACATAATATAGTGGTTACCACAATAAGCAACATATAAAATGGAGGCATAAAAACAACACAAACATAATAATAAAATGTCTACATAATCAAAAATGATGTCTAAAGTAAAAAACAAAATGCAGAGAGAGTAAAATTCTGTAAATCTCAATCCCTCAAAATCATACCACTAAGTGACTAGTTATGTGTGATGTAATGGATGGGACTGTCAACTCTTTCTATTAAGCCTCTAATATTTCGATGATCTCCTGACTGAAGTATAAAAAAGACTATCTGGATGGACTATAGGTCGATTAGGTCTTTTGTCTGTTATCCCCCATAAACTCACCCATTAACTGTATGCACTTGGCCTGCACCCTATTCTCGGTGACTGGCTCCTAGACTTTCTGACTGGCAGGCTCCAGTCTGTCAGGACTGGTAACAGGATTTCCGCCACCATTATCACACACAGGCACCCCACAGGGATGCATTCTCAGCCCCATTCTCTAAACCCTCTTCACCCACAACTGTGTTGCCTCCCACAAAGATAACATCGTCCTAAAGTTTGCAGACAACACCGCAGTGATAGGATGCATCACTGGTGGGGATGAGGCGGCCTACAGGAATGAGGTAGACAGTGTGGTGTCATAGTGTGAGGACAACAACGTCACCCTCAACACAGACAAGATGATGGGGATGATAGTGCACATGAGGAAAGAGAGGAGACCTCACGGGCCACTATTCATCCGAGGGCTTGAAGTGGAGAGGGTGAGCAGCATTAAATACCTGGGCGTCAACATCAGTGAGGACCTCACTTGGAAACTTAATACCACACAGCTGCTCAAGAGGGCTCAACAGCGGCTGTACTTTCTGAGGAGGCTGAGGAAGTTTGGTATGTCGACTAAGATCCTCGGCAACTTTTACAACTGCATTGTTGAGAGCATCTTGACCAGCTGCATCACCGTGTGGTACATCAACACTACTGCTATGGACCGCAAACGCCTGCAGAGAGTATTAAAGACCGCTGAGAAGATCACCAGAACCCCACTGCCCTCTCTGCAGAGCATCTACAACTACAACAGAGTCCGCAGGAGAACTGCCTCGATCCTCAGGGACCATACTCACCCCCAACACGAACTGTTCACACTTCAACCCTCAGGCAGGAGGTATATAAGTATGAAATGCAGGACTTCCAGGCTAAAGAACTCTTTCTTTCCCAAGGCCATTAGATTCCTGAATAACTGACTGGAGTTTATAACCATGGTTCACCTCATTCTATCTACCTCATACAACTGTATTTGACTTGCCCATCACACACCTACCTGCATAATTACACTTTATGTTTCTATTCTGTTTTTATACTTTATGCTGCCTCTGTTACTTATTATCTATCTGCTACATATTATTTATGTTTATCTTTATACATTGGTTTTGTCATTTGGTGTGGACAGCAAAGAAAGAATTTCATTGTTCAGGGAAATGTGTTTCCTTACTGTGCACATAACAATAAAATTTGAACTTGAACTATGTCAGAAATTAAATGAAAATAAAGTTACACTAAGAGAGAAAATGCGGAGCCATCTTTGGCATGCAAATGTCATGGATATCAGATATATGACAGGTTCTTTTATGGTTTCTCATTTTGTAATGATTTTTCCAGTCAATTTACTGTTATTATTTTTTTGTCATTATGGCAATGACATCATTATACTGCCATTTGTTTTTTCATATCTCATACAGTATCTCCTGCAATTTTGTTCCTGTTGCCAGGCACTGCCGATGGTCACTTGATCAGTGTCAGCTTTGTCTGATGTCACAACACCACATGTACTTAAAATGGCAGCACACACGATTTAGTGCTCCAATTTTGAACTTTTCTCATTCTCAGGTCTCTCTTTCTACTGGTTTAGTGTGAAAGGTAGCTAAAAAGGCACTACCAAGCAGACTTAGTGTTAGTTTCCATTTGCTTTTTCTGACTTCTGTTTTGCATATTGGGTTTTGAAAATTGTCTTTCAAACTGTTTTTCTGGCTTTATGACTGTCTTCCTATCTGCACTTCTACTCATTTCTTTTTTTACTCCAGGCTGTTGCTGCAAATGGAATCACAAAGGAAACAGGAGATTTGCCCTCTTTAGTACCTACCTCTTCATGTCTTCTTCAGATGAGCTGCATTTCAAAATGAGTCCATCGCTTACTGGTGTCTGGGACAGGACCAGCTTCATTGGTTGACAATTTCTTGTAATTTCGTGGCTCAGAAGTTTCACTGATTCTTTGCTCAGTTCGCAGATTTCAATGCTAAATAATAGTAGTTGAAACAAAATGTCAACTGTTGCATAAACAAACATGTTCCACTCATGCATACATAAAATTAGAATAAAAGCACATGTTTCTCAAATAACTAGTGTCAGGGATGCCAGGGGCAACGACCCGGCCGGGACGCCTTGAGGGACCGGAAGAGGGTCAATGCCCACCCTGGATCACGTGGGGGCTGCCTTCCTGGTTGCTTTTGGGGCCACGGGTAGAGGGCTTGGAAGCCCAACCCTGTAGGGACCCGTGGTCACCGCCAGGGGGCGCCCCAATGCCTTGGGGACCCTGGACTTCAGCACTTCCGCCACACCAGGAAGTGCTGGGGGGAAGAAGAAGAGGGACACCCGAAGAGCTTCCGGGAGAACAGCCGGCATTTCCGCCACACTGGGGCGTGTCCAGGGAGGAATGCCGGGACACACCTGGAGCTCATCCGGGATAATATAAAAGGGGCCGTCTCCCGTCAGTCGAGGCTGGAGTCGGGTGGAAGCAGGACGAGGCAGGAGAAGAGAGTGTGGAGGCGGCCCAAAGAGAAGGCATTGTGTGGCCAGGACTGTGTTGGGGTTTGTTGTGCACTTAATCTTGTAAATATTGTTGTAAATAAACATGTGGGGGTGGAAAACAACATGTTCACCTGTCTGTGTCCGGGCCGGGTTCACACTAGTCACTCACCAAGCACCACTGAGCATCAAGTTTCCATTCTGTCTTAAATGTACCTTTAGGTTTGCAATCACTAAGATTATTATTGTAATTGTCAAAGTCAGAATTGTACTACCAAAAATGTCAACAAAATGTCTACACATGACAGGAAATAAATCCTGTGATCTCTTTTTTCTTGCTGGAGAACTTTATTGAAATATTAAATGACACATGGACCTAAGGGATTAAAGCATCAAAATGCTCCCAGAAAGGACTAAACACCTTACTTGTTATGTCAATGGCATTAATGTCATTGGAACACAATTTGTAAATTTATGGGCAAAGCAAAACATCAGGTTTTACTGCAAATTGTTTCACTCATCACTATCGACCATATATTCTGCCAAGGCATGAAAAGTGACAGCTTGAATATTAAGGGACAAGAAGACAAAAGATGTTAAACAACCAGGAAATCAATTACATCAAATGTCAAAGCTAAATTAAAGGATTATAACTGGGAAGCGTAAACAATAGAAAAGACATGCTAAGTTTTGTGAACTTGGCAATCTCAGATAACCAGAAAGTGCATGACACTGTTGCAATGCTGATGGTTTGTTGTGAGGTGGCTTTATTCTTCAGTTTTTTTTACTCTTATTCATTAACATTTTCCCATTTTCTCAAAGGCATTTAAGGGTTGCTAGATTTACAGTAGTTATTTGATTTTAGGGCTTCTAAAATTTATTTTACAACATGCATATTTACTATTTGTTTTGACCACAATTTGTGACTTCATTAATATGATGCTAGATGTTTTTTAAATGGGTGTGGTCACGCAGGTCATGACCTCAATGCTGATTATGAAGAGGGATTAAAGGGGTAATTTCTGTCTGTGAACATATCCCAGAAGACTACTTAGCATTTGCTAAACATCTGATCCCCTTTTTGTTAATGGCTGTTCCTGGTACCTTTTTGACTTTGATTTGTGTTTAGTGCTTTTTGGTTCCTCTGAAAGTGTGGCTTGATTTCTTGGTTATGACCCTAGTGTGATTTTTGACAACATCTTATCTCCTGGTCCTCTGCTTAGAAAAACTGTGTCTTTTTCTTCCAAAACAGTAAAAAGTTGTTTTGTCACAGGCAACCATGACACAAAATTTCAGCAACCACAAAAAAATAGGCTTTGGAAAAGGTGTCAATTGACTTTGACTATTTAAAAACCTAAACCATCAGTATACCAGAAATGGAATCTGCAACTCAAAAGATCAATAAAAAAGGTCTTCACCAGAGCTCAGAAGAATGAAAAAAAAACGTAAAATGAAATCAAATCACAACACCACATAAGTAAAACTTTGAACCACATACATGGTGGGGATTTCTACCTGAACTATTAAGTATAATACAAGCATCTGACAAAATATCACCCCATCTTTAAGCATGCAATAAAAACTGGTTTCATTTCATGCAGATTAGGAATAGAAGAAACAACAGAAAAAAGACTGAAACATAATTTGAAACAAGCAGAGGTTAATTCAGAAACAAGGATAAAACATAAAAAGACAGAACTACAAGCTGACAAGCAACAGAGAAACCTTTATTTTACAATTCAATTAAAGGTGGACAAAGTGGGAAGGGTGTCCTCATCTAGACAGTCAGAAGGTAGATACACGAGTAGTTAGGCCAAATGCACCAATACGGGCTCTATTATTTCATTTTCATTTAGTATAATTTTGTCTGTTCTCCACTTGTTCATCTCTCCTCTGTGATTACTCATTAAAGTATTTTATATCTTAGCTTAACCTTTTGGCCCATGTATGTATTCTAGAGAATGTCCTTCGGGGAATCCTTCCAGAATAAGTAAAGTAGTTATTTACAGTAAGTTAAGGAAAACAGAGGCTTAGTGGTAAGGAAGTTCCACTCACTAATCATGACGCCAGAGAGTGGCCTCATGTTGTGTGTTAATTAGCGCATGCAGGTAACAATTTCACTGCACGCTGTATGTATCACAATATTGAACCTACAAACCTACAATATAGATACACGGAGATAAATGTATTTGTGTAAAAAAGAATTTTCCTCAGATATATTCAAAAATACATATACTAATCATTTCATACAAGCATAAATATAAAGGTGTCTTCTTGGGTCTTTGGTAAAAATGAATATGAACACACACCTTCGTGTTGGCCAACCAACTGAAGAAATTCTACTTCAATTTACAATACTGAATTAGATTATTACATGCACTTTAAAAGCTTTGATGGGCCAATACTGTGCAGTTAATTAGCTAACAGAAAGGCACTCATGGCAGGATGGTGCTTTTGAAGTGGGATAAAAATTTAAAAAGTAGCAGTAGGCGGCCTAAATCAACAATATCATGACAATTTCTTAGAAACAAATATTATCATATTTTGTGAGGAACTGGACAAATTTAATGTTGGTGTTGTTTTGTCATTTTTGTTTTCTATGTACAGTATATGTTATTCAGATATTCATTTGTATTTTTATTTTGTTTATGATTTCTTGCAGGATGTCACTGGCTGATGACATCTCTGGCTACTGCATTTGTGTTTTTTATGGTTCCACCAGGGATCCATCCCTGGCTTTAGTTTATTTGTCAGTTTATTGTCATTATTTTTAAATGGTACCTTACAGTGTTGAATCTCTTCATTATTAATAGTAAGAACTGAAGGATTACAATGTATCTAGTTAAAAGAAGAATACAGGGTCACAGTGATCAAAGAAAAAAAGTTTGTTCTTAAGGATTATACTTAATAAAATGTCAATACTCACGTGAACTGCTGGACATTTCTAAGGTGAGGCAGCAATGTTTCCACGTCATTACGTCTCATGTTACAATTTGCCAAAATCAGTTTTTTGAGAGACTTGGCATTTTGGAGACAGTAGTTTAACACCAGGAAATCACGCTTGTTCAGGGGAATGTCATACATTTCAACCATCTCAAGTAAGCCCATAGTACTCTTTGTTAACTCGTTATCATTTAACTCATAAAGGCAAAACATTATGTCTTGGAGTAGATGACTATCCCGTGGTCTCTTTTTAAAATACTTCACAGCTTCTTTTATCCAGCTGCACAGCTGGGACTTCAGCTCAGTAAAACATTGGAGGTTGAAATTCTGAAATGGTTCCAAAGTGTCACCCTTACAAAGACCAAAAAGGTATATAATGGTGTCCCGCTGGTGAGGTGAGGAAAGTGACTTATTTAAGAAATCTCTACATAAGACTTTATTGTTAGCAATGAAAACTGCAGCCAAAACTTCTTGAACACTTCTGTGGACAAAGGAGTATTTGACTTTCTTTGAGACTCCATATTGATAGGACTCTTTATTCAGGAAGTTGGTGGGGAATGTCAAGTTCTGGAATTTGTTCAGTAGCTGTTCATTATCAAAATCCCACTTGTTATTCTCAACGCCTTCCTTTGACATCTCACAAAGGATCATAAGAATTGTTTTGGCTTCTGCTTTATCTAAAGTAGAATTGTGGTATTTTAGCAGACTATAGATATAATTCACAAAAATGTGTGTCAGTGAATCACTTGTCACTTCACAGGATTTGGAGAGGGCACAGACCACCCAGCAAGTGAGAGGAGTCTCACACATGGCCAGTAATTTTTTGTTGGCCTTAACTTGTTCAACCACTGCAGTTGCCTGCTCAGGTTCATCAAAATTTTTGTGGAAGTATTCTTCGATACTTTCTTCAGGGAAGCCCAGGATTTCAGCCCATTGGTCTATATTCTCTTGGTCTGGAATCTGGTCCGCAATAGCAGAGCGAATCGTTATTATTAAGTAGCAACCTCTTAATTCCTTTCTTTGAAATAATTGTAAAATGTGAAGGGAAGGCGATTTTGAGCGCTGTGTAGTTTTAATCTGACAACTATCGGAAGTAAAAGTTAGTGCATCGAAGCCATCAATTAGAATCAATACATTTTCTGGCACTTTCTCAATTTCTTCATTCATCAAATCTTCACAATCTTGAAACAGTAATTTATCAAGGCTAATGCCTTCTTCTATGTTCATGAGATTTTTGCAGTCCAAGTAGAAGGCATAATTAAACATGCAGTATGCCGTATTAGAAGCCCATTCTAGCATGACTTTGCGTACTGTATAGCTCTTCCCCATTCCTGCTGAACCCTTTAGCACTAGATTTTTATTTCTTTCAGGAGCTACGAGATCTTTCAAGTTGGAATCATTGTCCACTGTCTTCTGCCTAACTAATTTTGGCCTGATGCTTCTAGTGCAACCCTTTGTTTGTATCCGAAGTTGAGTATATTCTTCATCAAGAAGTTTGTATTCTGTCCAGTCACTGTTATGATCTTTAACTTTTTCAAATTTCTGTTTGATTTTGTCCTTGTATCTTCTAAGAGCATCTAATGAATGAAACAGACAATACACACCATTCAATGTTTTTTTCTGCAACAAATCCTGGAATTCACAAAAGAAGAAAATGATAAAAAATACAATTAAACAAAGGTTTGTAATGTCATAGATAGACTGACAGTTGGTTTCTAACAGCTATTGATGGTCTATTTCCATTTTGCTAAAGTTAAGAAATCTTTCTGATCCAAATAAAGTTTAATAATCAGAGTATGTTGCATTAGAAATATTAATTTAATCATACATTTACAGAATTTTTTAGTTTAGTTTACAAAGTAAGGGGAAATTGAACACTGGTAATGCCAAGTAACTTATCCAAGCACAGCCATCAGGAACACAAATAATCTTTAGATGTTGTGCATATCTGAATTTTATCCACTATTCACCTCCTTACATTTGTAAAGCTATAATGTAAGTCAACGTCTTGTCTATGCCCTCAGCAGCCATCAGTGTTTTAGGGTTAACTTGGAAGCATTTCCATTTGTGTGATTATAGCCGATAGTGGGTTTGCTCACACTGCAGCCACTGCTAAAAAGACAGAAAGATGCACATCTTCTGCAAATGGCAGGTACACAAACCTGTGTAATACTGGCTATGATCAGTCAAAAATAAATTACATATGAAGTGGAAACTTTATCATGGATGAAAAAAATGGGTACAAATTGTACTGTAAGGTGAGAGGTTTCTGATTTGGTGACAGAACAGTTCTTCAGGGATTTATGACATGAAATTGGGCTTTAACCTTCAAATTAGAGCTTTAACTTGAATATAAAACTAGAAGTTTAGATTAAACTGTAGTTCCAATACTTAGACAGTTTGGTTTCTTTATTTATTACAAACTGTTAAAGTGAAAATATGGAACAGAACAAAACAACCTTTCTTCATGAAGTATAGAAGTGCACTTGCAAATAGGAAGTGCCTCGCCCTAGCCTTGTTGTTATCTGTTATCTCTAGGCTCAGTGTGGCACAGGATGCACATCTAATAACAATTCTAAGATCAGAGAAGTTGCTGTCTCTTGATTCTTCAATATGACAAGTCATTTGTTGCGACCCTTTGAATATTTAGAAAGTGCTAATATTTACTGGTAAACTCCGGAGAGTGTCTAAACCCAAAAGATTTTTGCAACTTAAAACTTAGTGTGGAGAAAAATCTCTGATTAGGTCCACATTATAATATCAAAAGTATAAATAGCCAGCAAGCAGTTTATGCTATTTCAGGTAATCCACAAGCTTTTACAGCTGTACAACATGTTTTGCTTGGTCTGTCATTCAACACAAGTAAATAGAGTAAGATCCCACATTACCTGTTGCCCAAACCAAATCTTAAGACATTCATTTGCGTTTCTGTGTGTGGACAGTTGTCAATGTGGATTTATGATTTATGACTTAATTCAATCTTAGTTATGAGAACTGTTTTAATAAAGAATTGATGTAAACAGAATTTAAATTGAATGAATGGCAGCTGTGCTGAAGCTGTAAAAAGTAAAGCACTAGACTGAAGAGATGGTCTTAACAAGACGTTGGTGCCACTGTGGCCTGACATCCTGCACCCTAGCAGATGAACTACCATTAATGGAATAGATCTTTTATTCAGAAATCTCACTAAAGTTATCCAAAGTACAGGACAAAAATAAAACCAGACAATGAATGCTTTAAACATTTTGAACATCACAGTTGATGCTGTATGTATAATATAAACAAATATGAGTTAGATATCATATTGAGAAAATAATATATATTAATAACACACTCAACACCAGAATAGAAAATCACCAAAGCAGGCAAAACATGTACATACAGCATAGCAATACTAACACCATGGTGGCCGCAGATCGTGCACACAAGCACCAAAACGATAACTCCCCACGCGTGGAGCTCCCTCAGTATGTATTCAGTGTAATCTGGTTAGGATTGACTGTGCCCACATCATCCATAGTGGAGAAGCGCAACACTTCTGACTTGGTCTGACTCTGTTTGGCACCCCCTTTGTGGCTAATATTAGCGCAAGCCCTGTTCCTACCACTCCTACCAATCTGTCATCATCAAGGTTTGCTATAATAATGGATTCAGTGGAAGAGTTCTTTCCTATCTTGTCTGTAATAAAAGTTGCAGAAGTGATTTTATTCATAGTGTAATATACATATTGTAATTTTTGAAAAATGATTTACATTAATGACTTTGCATATATACACAAGTTCCCACTTAACGTAACGTTGGGTTAACCGCAGCACCAAATAACCAATTTGGGCAAGAATCATGATCATGGTTGCCAGAAGAGTGCCTTTCAATAGAAAAAATATTTATGATTAAAAATCATTAATAAACAGGGCTAACAGTCTGATAGGATAGAGGTGGCCCCATTATGCCTCCTACAAAATGACAGGTTTACTCATGCTTAACGTACATAAAAATGCTGGGTAAGCCTTGCTGCATCTACTGTAATTATGACAAGCATGTCTAGAAGATAAGAACTCTTTGACTTTGAACTTGAGATAGTGATGGGTTTCTAAAATTGGAAGCTGATCTTCTGATAGCTCCTGATGATGGCTCAAAAATGCAATCAAAATGATGTCAGATCAGACCTCAGGAAGGACATCATGAATAAAGCACAAATGGAATAACAAGCAGGTGACTCTATGTTGCATAACTCCACAGGTAAACATCACTAAATTAAGTATAAAAACAAAAACGAAAGAGTCTCCAAGCATAAACAGGCAGCTTTTTTATTACTATCTCAATTGAAAAGGAAAACATATCACAATTGATGAATGGTTCACTTCTCTAGCTAAGAAACGGATTAATATGTTGTCCTCATACACTTTTGACAAATATCATATCAAAGGACTCTCTTTTGTAAACTTTCACAAGAAAGCAGGTTTGTTTAGGCAAATAGGAGACTTACTGATCGCTAAAGAATGGCTGCTATGAGCAAGGCCCAGCAAAGAGTTCCCCTCATCTGACTATGTGTGAATAGGAACAATCCAAAGAAATAAATTCTTAGCAGGAAGTTCCTTAATACTATAATGTGCTTTTTAACATATTGTGCAAAATTCATTGTGACTTATTTTTATTATTGTCGTGATCCAAAAATCAAAATACATACTTATCAAATAAAGTGAAATTAATCTTTTTTACAAACCTGATGGCATGTTTAAGTTTAGAACATGATCAGAAAGATCCATCATAAACATTTAGAGAAGAACTCAGCACAGCAAGTCTCCCGTTGTTCGGTGCAGTGCACCTCTCTTGAAACCTTTTAGAATAATGTAGTACAAACTGTACAGACAATGGGGCTTTCAGACCAATCAAGGTGGACTGGCAGAGAGTATAAGACACCAGTTTATACAAACAACACAATAAACAATAAAAATAAATTAGTTCACAAAGATGAACTTCAGCTTTCCAGTATGAATGAGACTATATAGACATACTATGCCAACAAAGAATCATTGCTAACTTAAATAACAAACTAGAGCTCTCGATTCACACAAAATTACAAAGGACTTACCATCACGCCTTCCTTGAATCATACTTCCGTAAGCTATAAAAGAAACAGCATATTAAAACTTAACAGGTGTTCTTCATTTATTAGCTTTTACACTTACACTCTATGAAGATTGTAATCAAGTTGGTTCCCTTAGAATGAACAGAGAATAGTCAGAAATTCAAACGAGTACTCCTCTGAAGACACTTTTATATATTTAAGAAATAAATACAAAGGCAGGACAGAGAACAGGAGGTAGAATTTCCTTTTGTAATATTCTTTAAGTGAAAGCCAAACTCACATCCTCTCAACCCCAATTTAAAGTTTCATACTTTCTTCCATTTCTGCAGGTGTTACATGCCCATGTTAATGTATGGCAGTCCAGGAGAGGGGGCATGATCTTCTAAATGCCGGATATTTAAGTATAGACTGAAACTTATAATTAACTGAAGGCATTATTGGTGACATACAATAAAAATAATAAGGAGTTAAAATCTAGGCTTGTTCTTAATGTAACCAAAGATTACCAAGGATCTTTTCTAGTATAAGTTGTCCTCTTTATGTTATTGCCATTTCTTGTTTGTGCAGTCCCCATGCAGCAACATTATGACATATCTTCACCATACTGTTCTCACTTGTCACTCAGTAATAGACCCTGGCACTGCTGATCATATTTCAACTTTGATTCAATCCATTAAATAAATTACTCACAGCTAAAGGAGAAGCGGATGCTCTCATTGAACATGTCTTTAAAAACATATTTTATTCTGTAACAGGCATTGTAGTAAAGTACTCTGTGGGAAATGGTCACACTGAAATTGTAAATTGGGTTCTACAACCCAATAGTTATGAAGTTGATTTTCCTTAAATTAAAAATAAAGTGGTCAATTGCCCTACATATGTCCAGAATGGACTGGTGTTGCTCCTGGCTGTTTTTCAGATATGAATGCTTGAGATGACCTCTTCTACAAAATCAGGGGTTTAAATTTGGAATTCTTTAAATATCTGAGATGCGACTAAAAAACCATTTGCCAGTACATAGAGAATTACTTTATACTCATAAAGGCTTGTAGAAGTATTAAAAGCAGTCTTCCATTTATTCACTTCTGTTATTCTGATTAGATTATTTGAACTTCTTATATTTAGTTTAGTAAAGGTAACTGACCTAATAACTTCATTAAGGAACAAGGAGATTAATAGATTAGGACAGTCAATTTACATAGTGATTTCATTAAGCCCACTGTAAAGTGTACAAAGCCTCAATTGTCCATCTTTCTTCTCAACAGAAAATAAATTCTGCCCAATTGGACTATTATGATGTGTTGTAAACCCATTTTTAAGATTCTCCTGGATATAAAGTATTTCTCCATAGCTTTGCTTTCTGGTTTAGAAAAGGCATAGGTGTATCCCTTAGGAATTGAAGCATCACACTAAAGACCTATGACACAATCAAATTTACAATGTAGAGGCAACATTAATGAATTCTCATTGCTAAATATAACTTAAAAGGCACTATACTCTATTAGCACTGATATTTCCTCCCTATTGACAAACGAGGGAACCAGTGGTAAGTCCTTACAGGGAATTTGACAGTTTTTCATAATTTTACCATGGTCATTCCCTTGCTTGAACTTCCCACTTTTTCCTTTAGTTGCTAACACTTCTTTTTCTAGCGAAACAATAACATTGAATATGTTATTATACAGTTGAGAATTAAGTTCTGTTATCATATTATGTACAGTATGTCCCCTACTTCACTCTGTAAATTGCGAATGTCACGGAAAACATGTCTCATCTCAGGGTTATTTATTGAGATAGGACAGAAACTCGGATCGCTACACTCACAGAAGGTAGTATTTTAAAGAGAAGGAATATAAAATAAGACATAGTCAAAACAAAATGTGCAAGAATCAAAGGGTGGGCTATCAAGCTGTTCTTTTGCAAAGCCCAAAACAAAAAAACAAAACCCAATGTCAAAATGCCATCACCAAAAGTTTGTTATCTAAATAGGTCTTTTAGAAATAAAAACATTGAGGAAAGTGTTATTAGATTTTTTATTCGCAAACCCAGATTTCAAAATGGTCACCAAGACGTCCTTTTAGCCCTCACAAATTAACTCCTAGAAGTTAACTCTCCAATATACATAAGTAGATCTGCTAGACAAGATAGTTCATTTACTAAACTCCATATCAATTGGCAGTGCCAGGTTTATTCCTGCTACTATACAGTCGTCCCTCGCCACTTCGCGATTCGACTTTCGCAGCTTCACTCTATCATGGTTTTTTCTCATACACGCTTCTACGTCACTACACACCGGAAGCATCTTTACTCTTGTAAGTGTTTGTGATTTCTGAGAACTTTTATCTAAGCCCCACGATGGCTCCTAAACGTGCTGCTTTTTCTAAGCCTTCTGACAATGAAACTAAGCGCCAGAGGAAGATGCTTACCATCCAGGAGAAGGTGAAACACTTGGATATAATTAAAGACAGCAAGAACCCTACAAAAGCCTCCTCACGCATATGAAAAGACAGCACCAGCAACTGCCTATCAGGATGTTTTTCAGCCACGCACCCAGACACCCACTGCCTACTCCTAGTACTCCTTCAGCGGAAGAAGACCACGACGCACCTGCAGAAGATACTGCACCACCTGAAGACTCTCCTACAGAGGTCATGCCTTCAGAGGAGCAGTAACCTTGCTCTTCTTTGCTGTGCAGTACATCTCTTCATCTTCATCGCTTCATCATCGAATAAGTTGCACTATTTTCATAGGTTAGTGGTTGTGTGTAAGAACTGTGTGTGTGTAATTAAATGTACCATACAATAATAATAATATGATATTTGCAACGTTTAATATGTCTTATTTTCTCTTATTTTGTCTAATATATTGGGTAATACGAGTGTAATGGCGACTAAAGGGTGTTATTTCATGTCTAGAGGGCTCAAATAATGTTAAAAAACTTATTTAGAAGGTCGTAAACAGGTTTTCTAGGCTCTAACTGCGAAAATATTTGATTTATAAATAAAGAATCCTACTTCGCAGAAATTCATTGATCGCGGTAGAGTCTGGAACTAATTAACCGCGATCGCGATAAGGGTCGACTATATAGATTTTTGTTCCAACCAGATTCTGTTTTTAATTGGACTCCCGGGCTAATTAAGTGAACTGTTATTTCCCAGATTCTGTGTTTTTAGTATGTGTAATAAACTAAGATTATGATTTTTTTGTGCTTTGTTGCACAAAACCTCCTAAACTTTATCCCATACTTGTTGATAGACATCCTAAAACAAATTGCAAAGATTTCTTGACTCTTCCCAAGTAGGGTGCCTGTTTTGCGGAATGCAGAATCTGTTTTGCTGAGGAATCAACAGAGATGATTTTCAACAAAGCCTGATGAAAGTTTCTAGAGATAGCACCCTAGAAGGGAAGTTCAGTCAAAATAATGTGTGTCTAAAGGTGATGACTCAGGTAGTATGCCATCCAGGTAATAAATTGTGATGTTTTGGCTAGATGTGCAAACATCTTCTGTTTGTGCTGTGCCTTTGAAGTAGCAAGTCACAAAGATGTACTTAAAAAGGAACTGAGAGATGAAGTGTAGTCAGAAACCAACCCAATGTTTGTAATCAAGAAATAGTCCTATCATTTGCCAAAACCTAAATCAGAAAACAAAAGTCATAGTTAAAAAAAATTCTATGTGAGAAGTCTTCAAACTGCATAATAAAGTAATTTGATTTCATCCTAGATGATCCAGGGGTGCACTAGGTGACCTTTTAAACCATCACACACAAAGAACGCATGCCTGTGACTACAGTATAATGACGAAAGAAGCAAAACCGACTTCATGGTTAGACCAATAGAAAAAAAAAAAAACGTGAAAATATACAGAGAACCTAAACAATCAAAATAAAATAAAAACCAAAAAGGTGCATAATTAGAAGGATCAGTGTAGTTTTGAAGCTTGTCCAACAATTATTAAATAAGTCAAACCTTGCTACTCTGTCTCTGTGATCTAAAATTTATGAAATAGATTGGCTGACTCTGAAACATTTGAGATTTGGTATATTTTAAAATGAGGCAAGCCCATATTTGGTCAATATAGAAATCTTTGGAGTTAGTGGTTAACCCAGAGTTCCTAAAAGAATCTCAGATAAATAAAGAAAGATCATGAAAATCCACACGTACTGTTAGGTAACACTGCCATCTGCTTTCTTATTAATAATCAATGCATTAAGTTGCAAGCAACTTTTATGAACTTATTTCTAGAAAGTCTGATTATCTTGTACTGTAAGTGCACATGCCCTACGGGTTAATGAGATCTAACGTGTGGGCTGATAATACAAACAATGAATAAACTTGTCACTGCAAAAATATTTTTATGTTTGTTTTTTTCAAGCTCTTCCAATGAAATGATTCTTGCTTAACAAACCTGCTAAGCAAGAATATTTTTTTCAAAAGAAATCATTCCCTGATCTGGTGTTTTTAGGATTAGGAAAGAGCAAAACAGTTGAGTAAATGTTTTCATTTTTTATCTTGATACCATAAATTATTCCATTTATTTAAAGCCTTGTGAAGGCTTAGCCAAAGCTATTTTTTACTTTACTAACCAGATTGACTGTAGGACTTCTTTAACGACTATGCTGTATGGACACTTCTGGAGTCATCCACTATAGCTAAAGAGTGTCCTCACTAACCTTGTCTGTTTTCCCTCTGTCTTATCATGAGCTTTGAAATATCAACTCACACTTGTGAGCATACTGTAGAACTGAAAGGCCTTCAGAAATGACACCCTCCAGTTAAGCAAAATCTTCCTCCAACCAATCAACCAAACATTGAACATCTTATGCTAGTTCAATTTCTTACCGTGCATTTTAACTCATCCTGTATACAAGTCTTACAATATGTGCAGTCTGCCCTTCATGAGGTTATTTCCATATTTCAATTACTGTATACATTTTTTAAATAAAATCACATAAAGCAAAGCTTCGTTTTTCAAGGAGAAGAAAAGGTTAAACGGCACAAATGAAGCAGTTTTCAAGTTGATCTCAGAAACTTCCATAAAATCCACTTTTTGGAATGGGTGAAAGTTAACATAATTAGCCCTTTTCACATTTCTGGTTTTTTTCTTGCAGGAGAAGAAGAGATACACAACGATGGAATCACAAAAGAATAGCTCCTATAATTCCTATAAATGCTCTATGTTCATATTCTAAACAAAAACATCCTTATTTGAGTTCCCACTGGTTTCCTGTTGAAACCCAGATTGAAAATAGATCCAAGACACCAAAAGAGAGATGAGGGACCAACTTTCATTACAACCCTTGGCAGCATGTATACATGTAACAGGCACTTTAAATATGAGGACTACACACAGTACTTTGAAAAGTATTCACCTCCTTTCTGTTTTACATGTTTACAACAATGAATGGTCTCAGACCTTTATAGAAAATGCAGTATTTATGAAAGAGAACTAAGTGAACACACAATACCACCTCTAAATCACTGCTTCCTTTGTTCAAGGAATAAAGTTTTTGAATACTTCTACCACCCTTGTGAAAAGGTAATTGTCCTGAATACTTGGTTGCAGAACTTTCAACAACAATATTCTCAACTAAATGCTTAATATAATTTGATATCAGTGTTTCAAGTCACTATTGAGGAATCTCAGCCCACTGCTCTTTGCAGAACTGCTTTAATTCAAAAATAATGGTGGGTTTTCAACTCATTTCAGGCAATGCCACAGCATCTCTGTTGGGTTCAAGTCAGGACTTTGACTAGGCCACTTCAAACTTTAATTTTGTTTCATCTGGGAAATCTAGATGAAGACTTGATTCTGTGTTTTGTATCTTTGTCCTATAGCATAACCCAATTATGCTTCGGTTCCAGGCCACAGACAGATAATGGACTTCAGAATATTTTGGCAAAGTGCAGGATTCATGGTTCCATCGATAATCTTTCTGGTCCTGGGCCAGAAAATTATCTCCAAGCCATCAAACTACAACCCTAATGTTTTACTGTAGGTATGAGGTTCTTACTAATGAATGCTGAATATTAGCTTTATGCTTGGTATTATGGGACCCGTTTCATCTGACCAGTTCTATTTCTGACTCGTTCATCCATATAACATTATTTCAAAATAATGGGCATCATCCATGTGTTTCTTTGTAAATCCAAGACAGCTATACTTGGATAGCATAGGCTTTAACCTTGCTATTCTCTAATGAATGTCATATTTACTCTCTTCCTTATCGCTGAGTCATGAACACGAGCTGGTATTAAAAAGGCCTGAATTTCTATGGATGTTTCTCTGTGATCTTTGGTTGCTTTTTGATATTCATCTCTTCTCTATTTGCTTTGATTGAGGCATAATGTTCTTTTAGAAACCATGTGGTGACTACTGTATATACTCGCATATAAGTCAGGTCTTGAAACCTGAAAAATCAATCATAAAATCAGACCCCGACTTATACAGCTGTTGAAAAATGTGACGATTAATTTGTTTTTTTTTTTACATCTTCTTGCTTACCCCAGTCTTGCACCGGTTTCTCAGACACATCAAATTTTGTTGCAGCAGCGCAGTTACCAATTTCTTTCACCACTTCAACGACTTTTGATTTAAAACCAGCTTCATATTTTCTTCTGATCGAACACTCCATCGTATATAATGGATGCTCTTACAATTAAGGTGTATGAAGATGTGAGATACAAACAACACAAAATAGTGCAAATGTCACTTCGGAACAGTTCGGGTATTACCGTGTGGTGTTAGCATATCATCATCTCTTGGACCAATAGCATGAGTTTTCCGCATTCGACTTATATGACCAACATTATAAAATACTGGAAATTATACAGTAAAATCAAGTCCCAACTTATCCGTGGGAGAACTTAAACACAAGTATATACAGTACTTCATCAATATATAGTGAGATTTAGATTCACAGGGGCAAGCTGTGTTGTGTTCAGTCAGCCGTAACTTTGGCTAGCTTGTTGAGTTGGTAACTAAGAGGGCAACTACCACATGTTTTGGATACCTTGATTCATTAGTACATTAAGAAACAATTTGGAAATTATGTATATTCTGATTCCATTTACCTAATATCATATGTTATCTAAATATGTGAAGCCTTTTACTATAACAGATACACAAAAATAGAGGATATAAAAAATGGCATAAAGTGATTAAATACATTTATTACTGACTGGTAATATAAACTGAAAGTTTAAAACCATATTTAACTCTGCATATTTGTTCGTTTCATGATGGGAACTTAACATTTACTTCAAGCTTATAATGACTACTTTTATAATCAGCATGAATTTTGTTAGTCATAACAGCATATCTGTTCACATTTCACAAGTTGACAGCTAAAGCAAAATATTTAAGATTAAACTGAAGTGTATGTGGCATCTCATCTTCCTCATTTCTCTTTCTCCCTCACCACTAATTATAAGAGGAAAACAGTAGTAGCCAGTGAGGAAAAGCACACAGATACAAGGATGAAACATTTCACACACCAAGGAACTAGACATGAGACTCAAACCCAAGGTAGTGAATCAGTGAAGCAGCAGTGATATCACCTGTACCTCTGTGCTGCTCTCTGAGATAAAAATGGTATTCTAGTAAAATATTTAGTCTAATTCAATTTTAGTGCCTGTCTTTCGTTAAAGGTCAGCCTAACCTTGATTCTATGGAATTACTGAACTAATGGGTGATTCATTATAATTGAACCCTGCTTTGCCTCTTTTGTACAGTTTTTTTCAGTTGGATTCCTCTTTATAAGTTGGTGCATGCAGCTTGTCAAGTCATAAGGCAGGGGTGCCCACATTTTTTCGTCTTGCAAGCTACTTTTAAAACGACTAGGTTGAAATGATCTACCTACATTAAAAATTATATATATATATATATATATATATATATATATATATATATATATATATATACTGCTCAAAAAATTAAAGGAACACTTTTTAATCAGAGTATAGCATCAAGTCAATGAAACTTCTGGGATATTGATTTGGTCAGTTAAGTAGCACAGGGGGTTGTTAATCAGTTTCAGCTGCTTTGCTGTTAATGAAATTAACAACAGGTGCACTAGAGGGGCAACAATGAGATGACCCCAAAACAGGAATGGTTTAACAGGTGGAAGCCACTGACATTTTTCCCTCCTCATCTTTTCTGACTGTTTTTCACTAGTTTTGCATTTCGCTATGGTCAGTGTAACTACTGGTAGCATGAGGCGAAACCTGGACCCTACAGAGGTTGCACAGGAAATCCAACTTCTCCAGGATGGCACATCAATGTGTGTCATTGCCAGAAGGTTTGCAGTGTCTCCCAGCACTGTCTCAAGGGCATGGAGGAGATTCCAGGAGACAGGCAGTTAGTCTAGGAGAGCTGGACAGGACCATAGAAGGTCCTTAACCCATCAGCAGGACTGGTATCTGCTCCTTTGGACAAGGACAAACAGGATGAGCATTTCCAGAGTTCTACAAAATGACCTCCAGCAGGCCACTGGTGTGAATGTCTCTGACCAAACAATCAGAAACAGACTTCTTGAGGGTGGTTTGAGGGCCCAACGTCCTCTAGTGGGCCCTGTGCTCACAACCCAGCGCAGTGGAGCTCGATCGGCATTTACCATAGAATACCAGAATTGTCAGGTCCACCAATGGCACCCTGTGTTTTCACAGATGAGAGCAGGTTCACCCTGAGCACATGTGACAGACGTTGAAGGGTCTGCAAAAGCCATGGAGAATGTTATGCTGTCTGTAACATCATTTGGCATGACCAGTTTGGTGGTGGGTCAGTGATGGTCTGGGGAGGCATATCCATGGAGGGATGCACAGACTTCTACAAGCTAGACAAAGACACCTTGACTGCCATTAGGTATCAGGATGAAATCCTTGGACCCATTGTCAGACCCTACGCTGGTGCAGTAGGTCCTGGTTTCCTCCTAATGCACGACAATGCCCGGCCTCATGTGGCAAGAGTATGCAGGCAGTACCTGGAGGATGAAGGAATTGAAACAATTGAATGGCCTTCACGATCCCCTGACTTAAACCCAATAGAACATCTGTGGGACATTATGTTTCGGTCCATTAGGCACCGCCAGGTTGCTCCTCAGACTGTACAACAGCTCAGGGATGCCCTCATACAGATCTGGGAGGAAATGCCACAAGACACCATCCGTCGTCTCATTAGGAGCATGCCCCGACGTTGTCAAGCATGCATACAAGCTCGTGGGGGCCACAGAAGATACTGAAAAGCATTTTGAGTAGCAGAAATTAAGTTTTTGAAAAAATGGACTAGCCTGCCACATCTTCATTTCACTCTGATTTTAGGGTGTCTACACAATTGAGCTCTCTGTAGGCAGAAAACTTTTATTTCCATTAAAAGACTTGGCATCCTTTTGTTCCTAAGACATTGCCCTGTCGTTATTTGTATAGATATCCAACTTCATATTGAGATCTGATGTATCTAATGTGTTTCTTTAAAGTGTTCCTTTAATTTTTGTGAGCAGTGTGTATATATATATACTGAGTATACTTTATACATAAAAAGTATGTTGTCATACCTTGCATAACTGAACAACCTTTATGGCATAATAAGAATTCAATACATTTATGGTCACTACAGTATTTGGATTCAATAATCTTCATGTGGGAAAAGGCTGACTCGCATAAATAAGTACAGCCGAATAATGCAGTCAAGGAGCTTTTGATTTCGGCCGAGTGAAAAATGACGGCTGTCCGATTAACTGAGATTTTAGTTCCCTCTCCTTTCTCTAGATCGCTTTTCAGAAGGAAGTCAGTTTCGTAGTTTTTATGAACAGTTCGAAAGTGCCTTTCCACATTTTCCTTCTTTGGAATATCAATGATAGATTGACAGATCAGACAAACGCACTTCGATTGTGACATTGTGAAGAAAAAAAATCCACTTCCAATTCCATATCCAGCCCATACCCTCCACAAACAATTTTTTTTTTAAAATCCCTTCTTTAGTCGATATAAATTGGAAGGTTAACTAGATCACAACTGGAGTTTTGCAGTAGCTTGCGCGTTTGATCGTGCGTGCGGGATGACCATTGTGTTAGGAAAGAGATCTCAGACTGGCCGCCCTGTATGTCAATCAAATGGCAAATGCCATAGGGAGGATATATGATAAACTAACATTTAACAAAATTTTTTTTTGAATTAAATGTGATCTACCTGCACTATCTTTCGACGCATTGGGCACCCCAGTCATAAGATGTGTAACTATGGTGCAGGCATCCTTGGTATACGTGTGTGTGTGTCAAACACAAGACACCACCACCTTACCATCTTACATAAGGCACTTGACTAACACAATAGACTTATCTGAAACACTGACATAATTGTTTCAGCTAGGAAACATAAAAAAATAGCTTATATCATTGAGCAACACAGTGTTTATTTAAAGTAGCAGAGTTTTTTTTAATCTAGATGCTAAGACAAAATCATAATCCAAATTACCAAAGTAGCGGCTGTGCACGGTAGACCTATCTAGTCTAGATATCATTAAGATAGCAAATGCAGTTCTTAATCAGAGTTTTGTGCTTCTTATTTATAAGTGGTGATAGGTTTCGTGGAGGTTATCCAAGGGAGTAGTCAGACAAACTAGTTCAGTAAACACTGCACTGAAGTGATTATGTCTTAAAGCGGGTAAGAGATCAGGACAAAAAGAAAACCTGAAAACAAATGAGACTGTTTAAGAAGCTAACTTTCTTGTGTTGTTGGTTTTATTTTTTAAGAAACAAACTGCAAACACTAAACAATCTGATTCTCAATTTTTTAGAGATGGCTGCCATGACATCATGTACACATATTTTATTATACACTTTTGGTTTTCAATAATGCCATGTTTTTCTTTACATTTTATGGCTTTGAAACATCCTTTGAAGCATGACTGTTGTTATTTTTGACACTGGATTTGTTTTCTAATTGTTAATTTTTTTTTCACCTTTTTATTTTGTTTTGGTGCTGTACCATTTTGTTTTCTACAATAGATAGATAGATAGATAGATAGATAGATAGATAGATAGATAGATAGATAGATAGATAGATAGATAGATAGATAGATAGATACTTTATTAATCCCAAGGGGCCATTTTGAGGATTTCTTTTGTTAGTAACACTGCTAGCACATCACTTCTGGTACTGACTATTTTAATGTCATCTTTCTGTCCGTATACAAGAAAGTAGGAAGTATCCAAGTCTATTAATAAATTCAAAACCGAAAGTGTTCTCAGTAGATACAGTAGTGTTAAGAGCTTCTGTTGTCAGGAAACTCTGCTTGTTTTCAGAACTTTGATTTTTGGGTTTTGTTGTTTTGGTACTTTCAGTTTTTCTAGCTTTGACCTTAGCTTGAAGATAAGCTATTTTGATTTTATTCTACTCATTTACTCCTCAGATTCTACACTCTGCGTTTTTAAATCTGCCCGTTTCCATGTTTTTCATAGATGCACAGCACTCTAACATCACATTGCAAATGTGCAACATTAGAAACAAAAATGGCACCAGTGTTGAGTAACTGATGGAATTTCTCAAACCAGTAAAATGTGAACAAATAGCAAAATGGTAAAATTGCTTTATTTTTGATAAGGCAAGCCATGGCACACCGCAGTGGATCTTTTATTAGAGTGTTTCTGAGGAGTGACCATCAAACTATAAAACACAGACAGGTCAGAATTGAAGCTAGACAGCAAAGACCAAAATCAGAATCCTCCTATTGCTCAAATTAGATTTCCAACATTCTTGGTTAAATTTCCCTTTTACTTTTCCACAATGTTAGTAGTTTCAGATATAAATCTTACTAGACTTTCTAAATATTAAACACACAAGTTAATTGGGGACTTTTACACATACCAAAGCCCACAAAATTTTTGATTTCCTTCACACTTTTGACATTCTATTCACTTCACCAACCATAGTTTTTGTGCTTCAGGCAATCAGGTCTGTCACCCATTTAAGCTCCACTAGTTCTACACACTCCTCAGCATCTCCATTCACTCTCACTAGCATTTTCTTTTGTTTTTTTTTGTTTTTTTTTCCGAAAGGGCATTTTCCCTTGTTTCTTTCTTTACTAAAAACAAGAGAAAACTATACAAAGGAGCTAAAAACACTTTGATAAATTCTATTCCCTAGTTTAGTTTGCCTAAGTTAACCAATGACAGGTAATTTATGTAAAATTGGATGAAGCAGTGTGAATCCAGATGGAATGTGGGCCTATTTTCAATATTTTTAGGTGCCTATGTGATCAAGACTTCCACCAAACATATTATGTCATGGAAGGCCTTGGACCAGCAGAGATTTTTTTTTTTTCTTTGATCCTGAGTTTTGATTAATTCAATTTGTGTATGTGGAACAAATCACATAGATGAGTTGATTTCACTTAAAAAACAGAAGGTGTTTGGCCTTCTTATGATGGTTAGAACACAATAACTAAACAGCATCATAACTGCCTCACTTACATTAATAATGGCATGTTAATTCCCAAGAGCATTTTAGATATACTGCTTTACTGCTAATGGCATCTCCTTACCTTTATGTTCAGCTCTAAGTTTTTGAGCCACATTCCTATTACCAATATGATCCAGGATTTTCACAGACTCATCCACAGCATCGTCCTTAAAACATTCAACTATTTTATTAACTGTGTCGTAATAGTCAGCCTTTTCTAGGGCACTCCATGGAATATTTGACCCATGCACTTTATGTTCTCTCAGTTTCTCACGAAAGCGTTTGAAATCCTGTTCACCAAGCTCTTCCAAGTGTTTTAAAATGATATCTGTGATGCTGGGCTCCATTGTTTACCTGGGTGATGATTTAAAAAAAACAGAGATGAGACACTTATAATCAGTTAAATCACAATCTGAAATTAACCAAATAAACTTGTATAGAAGGCTACTCAGCTAGAGGCCTTCAGGCTTTCTGATAAATCAGCCTTTTATTTTCACTGAAACCAGGAACCACAAGAATCCAGAAAGGGGCTGATGGTCATGTAATCAGGTGTCTTCTGTTATACTCTACTCTAAAAAAGGTAATATTCGTATTTTGCGCACCCAAAGTTATACCTCTCTTCCCAATACCGCACATAGCTTATATTTTAACTTGCACCAACAGCAAGGCACACCCAAAATTTGGTCAAGATCAGTTCAGCTGTTTTTGTGCACTTAGAGAACAAATAAACAGACAGACAGACAGATCCAACTTAACACAGCTTATGATTTTATTTATATAGATTTTAATATTTTTTTCTTAGCACTGATTTTAAGTTTGAGGTAAAAAGTGCATTTAAGTTAGTTAAATTATTTTTGCATTCTTTCCAATGCCATTTAGTTTTTGTCACTGGTCCAACTGGCGCATGACTGGGTGGCTAGTTGCTAGCAGCAGAACAGTCTTCTGGTTCATAGTTTTGCCCTTTCTTTCCATTCTCTATTTTCCAGGCCCAGAATTCTTTATCACCCTTCCTGAGAGCAATATGTACTTTGTCATTTAGATTTTCCCATCTATAGTTATCAAATGACCATTCACTTACTGTTCATGGGTGCCAGCGACAGTGCTCAGGTTTATCGTTCTTAATGAGAAGTTTCTTTGTTATTATATTACAATTTGCAATTTTTCTTCACAAGAAGAAGCAAAAGCCTGAACAGTAAAGACTTAACGATTGTTCAACAAAGTTAGTCTTTAAAAACAAATATGTAGTCAAATCAAAACTGAAGTCAAAACCGGAAGACTTTTCCTAAATTATTTGATAGTTTGCTTCCTTGTGTGTGAGTCTCTCACATGTTCTGCCTTTTAATGTTTGTGAACTGTTAAATGTGGATGAGCAACTTGTATGTCATGGCCGCCATGACGTTACAGGTGATATGGCATGTGAATCATGTTCCTATCAAATCTGCAGCCTCAAAGAGATTAAACATACATTATGACAGCATCCATGAATTCCAAAGACACATAGCTGATAATGATGCCATGATGATATCACTAGGAAAATAATAAAAATGTAAACAAATGAAAATGTCAAATTTGTCAAAACAAAAGGCAGATGCTGCATCTAAATAATAACATGTTCCTGGCCATGAGAGGAAATAATCCTGGTAGATTTGTTTGTTGATCAGTCTAAATTGTGAAGTGCATTTAGCCACCTAGATTACCTGGCTGTGCAACCATCAATATAAGGTGACTTCAAGCTCTAATGAAGACCTTGAAGTCTCAACATCTGTAGGCCTAACATTGTGTTACCTGTTATGACCAATCATATCCAACTGCAAAGCCAGAGCACCATACATTACCACAGGTCTACACCACCTGTTCCTGACCAGCAGTTACAGGACAGAACTTAAGGTTAGGGGTTAGTATGGGTAGTATGTAAGATAAATGGTTAAGATTAGGGTTCAGTTAATGTTAGGGTTAGTTTTGTTAAGGTTAGAGTTTGGTTTGGGTAGCGTGTGAACCAATTTGATTTGTGACGATGCATAAACATTTATTATCAAACTGCTGGTCTAGATATGCAGTGATCTCACTTCTGCCCAGAAACTGCTGGCAGACACCTGTAAGAACTCCATGCAATGAGCTGCAGTGAGAGATTTCTGAATTTAATAAAAGCATCCTAACATAGTCAAAAGGCTCTAGGTCATAATACTGGGCTGGTGAGAGGGCAACATCCACTGACTTGTTAACATTGAGGCTGGAGTGTGTCCAGTACCATTAAAAGGATTTGCTACACAAGTGAGAACCACTGGAGGTAACTGTTCAGGTGTGTCAACTTAATTTTTGGGTAACAGAACTCTTGTGGTTTTCTTTTAAAAGCATACATGAGAGAATGTGAGGGAAACACAGTCCACACCAAATATTTTGCAAGCTGCATCACATTCAATGGAAGGCTCTTTGTTTTTGAGCTTTTTCTTTTTTGTGAATAGAGCCATCGGTATTAATGATTTCATTTCATTAGCCCTGCCATGTGTGCTGAGAATCGATACCCTTAGGGGATATATCCAGTTTCAACCTGTACTACTTTGTAATGATTTATCCATAAAATCTTTGTATCAGCTAAATTAAAGGGTTTTGGCTTTGCTATGAAAGTTTGCTATGAAAGTTATTATGCATATTTAGCCAAGTTGTTCAACCCACATCTGC
Organism: Polypterus senegalus; assembly: GCF_016835505.1. NCBI lineage: Eukaryota > Metazoa > Chordata > Cladistia > Polypteriformes > Polypteridae > Polypterus > Polypterus senegalus. The sequence continues at coordinate 69,703,513 of NC_053166.1, forward strand.
GAATAGCTCTACCCAGAGAGACGGCAGCACTTACTTTGTTGGAACATGACATAAAGAAAGCTTTCAAGAAAGTAAATGCCAGAAAGGCAGCAGGTCTGGATGGCATTCCAGAGTATGTTTTTAGGATATGTGCCAATCAGCCCACACCAGTGTTTATAGTAAAATGTATTCTCCCTTTAACCAAGTTTGTCATACCAACATGCTTAAAAAGATCTACCATTGTCCCTGTGCCTTATAAAGCAAGCCCAACTGGCCTAAATGACTACTGTCCTGTTGCACAAACACCTATAGTAATGAAGTGTTTTGAGGGGCATTACAGTTTACATATCGCTCCAGTAGATCCATGGAAGATGCCATCACCTTGATCCTCCATACGGTATTAGCCCACCTGGACAATGTCATTTTTAGACTGTAATTCTGCATTTACCACAATAACCTCTCCAGCTCAGGAACCCACATCTGAGCACTTCACAGTGCAGCTGATTTTTTAACTTCTTGATAGGCAAACTTCAGGTGGCCACACTTTTATCATCCCTCACCCTCAACACAGGGGCTTCACAGGGTTGTGTTCTGAGTCCTCTGCGGCACTCCCTCTACACATATGGCTGCACATGACTCTAAGATGACTGTCAAGTTGGCTGATAACACAACAGTGGTGAGGCTGATCTCAAACAGCAATGAGTAGGCTTACCGAGATGATGTGGAGACTCTATCACACTGGTGTCAGGACAACAGTCTACTTCTGAATGACAGTAAGACAAAGGAGCCGATTGTGGACTTTGGGGAAAAACATCAGAGGAACTACCACTTCCTCAGTATTAGCAGCACTCAGGAGGAGAAGGTGGACAGTTTCAGATGCCTTGATGTCCACATCACAGAGTACCTGATCTGGTCCTTGGTGAAGAAGGTCGAACAATGCCTTTACCACATCAGATGCTTCAGGGATTTTGGGCTACCCTCCCTGGTACTAAAAAAACCTTTACTTATGCACCACTGAATGCATCCTGACCAGAGGTATCACCTGTGTGTCAGCAGCATAACACCGATGAGAGAAACCATTGTACTTAAGGATAGGACCTTCTTTTGACACATGGAAGCCAAAGTCTTCTTGAGGTATTGGGCTCTGGGCAGAAAGTACAGGATAACAGTCATTTGTAGGACACACAGCCACCCACACCAAAGTAATATACGAGGGTATGTCAGTAATTAGCCACACTTTTGTGATAATGTTGATTGGGCTGCCTGTATAGCATTCTCTGCGTACATACAAAAACATAATAGGTCTGTTGTCACAGTGGCAAAGCATCAACCTTGATCAGTCAAGTTTCTCTTGTTTTTTAGAAGTAAACATGGCCGCTCATCTCTCTGCTTGCAGCAAAGAAGAGCACCAAGTAATGATTTGCTTTTTAAAGGATGAAGGTGTACCAGACACCGAATTTCTCTTTGGTTCATCCAAATCAGCGTACAGACTTGTCTAACGGTGCCGTCAGTAGTATACATGTATGGGCACCCTACTCATTCTTAATTCTTTACACTTGTCTGACCATTTTTGATCTTCTCATTAGTAAACACTTCACTGTGGTAAAACACTGTCTCCATATTGTACAGAAGCCATCTATGGATTTACCACTGACACACAATGTTTCCAAATAATAATGGGGAAAGCTGTAAAGCCAGCTCAAACAAAATTATCACAAAAGTGCCAACTTACAGCAGATATTTGGGTTGTAGAATCAATCTCAGGTGGACACTGGGGGGACAAACACCTAACCTACAGCCTAAGCTAGATGAGGTGGAAGTTCAATGCCAATGCCACCATGTCAATACCAACAAGTTTTTTCAAAGAAGTATCGGGCGTGGTAATTGATAATATTCTTGACATAGTAAACTCGTCATTAGATACGAGGGTCTTTCCAGACTGTCTTAAGACTGCTGTAGTTAAACCCCTACTCAAGAAAAATAATCTTGGCTCCTTTGCTTTTGAAAATTTTAGACCTATTTCTAACCTGCCTTTCTTAAGTAAAATTCTAGAGAAGGCGGCCATTATGCAGCTAAATGACCACCTCAATAAACATACTATTCTTGATAAGTTTCAGTTGGGTTTTAGAACAAATCACAGTACAGAAACTGCACTTGTTAAAGTAGTAAATGACTTGTGGGTAAATGCAGACAGAGGCCATTTATCTGTTCTCATCCTCTTAGATCTAAGTGCCACATTTGATACAATTGATCACAATATTCTTAGAAATTGTCGTAGTCAGTGGGTGGGCCTCTCTGGCAGTGTCTTAAATTGGTTTAAATCCTACCTGGCAGGTAGAAAATTCTTTGTTAGTTGTGGTAATTACAACTCAAAGACACATGATAACCAATATGGTGTTCCGCAAGGCTCTATCCTGGGTCTGCTGCTCTTTTCGATCTACATGCTTCTGTTAGGTCAGATTATCTCGGGGCACAACGTGAACTACCACAGCTATGCTGTAGACACGCACCTGTGTTTATCAATAGCACCTGATGACCCCAACTCTTTTGTTTCACTAACACAATGTCTTACTTGTGTTTCTGAATGGATGAATAGTAATTTTCTCAAGCTAAATAAAGAGAAAACTGAAATTTTAGTGATTGGCAATAATGGATATAATGAGGTTATTAGAAATAAACTTGAAGCATAGGATTAAAAGTCAAGACGGAGGTAAAGAATTTAGGGGTAACTGTTGACTGTAATCTGAATTTTAAATCGCATATTAATCAGATCACTAAGACAGCATTTTTTCACCTAAGAAATATAGCAAAAGTTAGACCTCTTATATCATTGAAAAATGCTGAGAAATTAGTTCACGCTTTTGTTTTCAGTCAACTAGATTACTGTAACACACTCCTCTCAGGACTACCCAAAAAAGACATCAACCGATTGCAACTAGTGTAGAATGCAGCTGCTAGAAGCCTAACTAGGAAAAGAAAATCCGAGCACATTTCTCCGGTTTTGATGTCGCTACACTGGTTACCTGTGTCATTCAGAATTGACTTTAAAATACTGCTTATGGTTTACAAAGCCTTAAATAATCTCGCTCCATCTTATATTTTTCGGAATGTCTGACACCTTACATTCCAAATCGTAACCTTAGATCTTCAAATAAGTGTCTGCTTAGAATTCCAAGAGCTAAACTTAAAAGAAGTGGTGTGGAAGCCTTCTGCTATTAAAATCTAAAATCTGGAATAGCCTGCCAATAGGAATTTGCCAGACTAATCCAGTGGAGCACTTTAAAAAACTGCTAAAACACATTACTTTAACATGGTTTCTCATAGCTTCATTTTAGTTTAATCTTGATGCTCTGTATCAGTCCCAGAGGGGACTGGGCAGTCTCATGGTCTGGAATCCCTGCAGATTTTATTTTTTTCTCAAGCAGTCTGGAGTTTTTTTGGGTTTTTTTTCTGTCCTCCCTGGCCATCAGACCTTACTCTTATTCTATGTTAATTAATGTTGACTTATCTTATTTTCTTACTGTGTCTTTTATTTTTCTACTCTTCATTATTTTAAGCACTTTGAGCTACATTTTTTGTATGAAAATGTGCTATATAAATAAATGTTGTTGTTGTTATATTCAATTAATTAATCATTACTATTCATGGTGGCTCCAAAATCCGTACTAACCCCTACTGTCTCTTCTGTTCTTTTTCTGGTTTTCTGTGGTATTGATCTGCTCCACCACCACCTAATCAAAGCACCAAAAAAAAAAAAAGTTATGGGACAAATTAACTAGAGACAGACATTTGGCCAGGTGGGAATGAGTGAGTGTGTGGGCGAATTGGGGTTTGAATGGGTGAGCTGTGAGGGCAGGATGGTGTTGTGTGCCCTGTGATTAAGTGGAACTTGATCAAGGACTTATTCCTGACAGGATAATCTCCAGTAGCTGAAACATTTGAAACGAAGAAAACACAGAATTGCATTCTTACCTTCAGAATGCAGGCAGATTAAATGACTTTCTTAGGATCACACAAGGAATCAGAGCTCAGGTTTGAACCTGCAAAAGACACGTTAGAGGCCGTGTTTATGGCTGCAAACTGAAAAATATGTTGGCCATGCTTCAGACACACACAGATTTAAGGTATCACCAAAAGAAAATGTTAGCACATTATTTCCAGAAGGAAAGGTTAGGAAGATCTATTCACAGAAATATATTCTTACAGAAAAAAAAGCTAGAAGCTTAAAAGAAACTATCTCACATTATTATTTTTCAGGCAAGTTTCTCTTAGTTCAGCTTGTTTAACCCAGTTATGAGTGCCAGAGCCTTCTCCTGTAAACTCATTCAAGGGAGACTACAATCCTCTCAAGACCACCGTTCTTTCATGAGGCACACTGTGGACGGAGAGCCAAGGAAAACAACAGACACAGCTCAGAGCTTCTGAAATGGTTCTCTATGGAACATTTTATTTAATAATTAACCCAAGATCGGCAAATTTTTGGTTTATATAATCACTCTCACTCTCGCCTTGTCTCAGCTGATATGCAGATGTACAAGGCAGTCAGTGTAACCAATTCACCCAGCTTCCAATTTTGACACAGAATGTTTAAACATTTCATATTTACATTTGACAGTTCAAATTTGCAAATTTACATTCCACATGGTACATTAACACAATCAACTTGCCATTAATACAGAAAAATGACCAGACACAGACTAATCTTGACATTTAAGTTAGATATTTAGCATTTAAATTAAATATTTAGCCATTAAGGTGTGACATTTAGCATTTAAGTGTGGCATTTAGCCATTTAAATTGGACATTTACCATTCAAGTTCAACATTTAACCGTTTAATTTGAGCATTTAACATTTAACTTTGACAGCATTTAGCAGAGACATTTACCATTTAAGTTGGACACTTACGTATGAGATTTAACCATTTATGTGGGCCATTTACCACTTCACAAATGCACACATTTGAGAAATAGTGAATTTTTGCATATGCCATGCTGTAGATGTATACTAAATGAAGGTACAAAAAACAAATACACCATTTTAAAAACACCACCTTACAGAAATCCATTGTTAATGATAGGCCTTTTAATTTTTACTTTATTCATCTTTTAGAATGAAAACTGTTAAATTATGACACATTCTAGTGAGATTTTATGTGAATGATTTTAAGAAGTTTATGTTACAGTAAACTACTGATACTGTGCTGGTATTTACAGTAGTTTACTGTAAACTATACTGGTAGTATCCTGTGCAGTGATTAAAGTAAACCACTACTTTCATGTACAGTTTTTACTGTAATATTTACAATACTTACTGGCAACTCTGCTGCCAGTCATTAACTACCAAATTACACAGCAATATTTTTTTTCAGTGCTACATGATGTGTTTGTAAGAGGCAAATAGTACTTTAATGTTAATGGTAAATTCACATTAGTGTTTGCTTAATTTGACTAGAATGTTAAGTTTCACATAGCTGATAACGGCAGATTCTGTTTTACCCCCTATATGCTAACATGTTAATAGACCGTGGAACTTTTTGTACGCGATAAATGCGAATTGCTCGAGTCTTTCATTGAGTTGTCTTTGAAACTATCGTGGAAATCCTTGACATGCGCATTACAATACTGTTACCCGCTTGATTAAGAATTGTTATACTGTATTGATATTACACGGGCTTTGCATACACAGTAAGCGCAGTTCCAACAGAAACTTTGTAAACCCTTTTTTCATGTTTCGTGTAAAGCGCTAAATAAAATACCATCGAATTGCTGAGCTCGCACAAAGACGAGTATCGATGCAGTTGTAGGGTCACCTTCACGATTTGTGACATTCGTGTTTCAGATTGGTGTGGTTCAGATTCAAATGCAGTTCTGTTTTACTCCTTTCTAAGAGCACGTCAATTGTTGGACAAAACTCATCCTATGGCGTTTACAGAGACGATCAATTGACTTCAATCCGCTGCACTTTCTCGTTTAGTCCTACAAGCTATCGCAAGGACTGTACAGTCTACCATATGCGACCCACTAGGGCAGAGGTCACTAACAGGCGGACCTCGGTTCTCATCCGGACCGCAAAGCTGTCTCATACGGACCTTGACTTACAGCCAAAACAAAAGGTTATCATTTAAACATGATGGGGCGCTTCTATTTTTACCAGGCGCAGCTTTTGTAATCTTTACGGTAATGGTGAGGAAATACACAGTATACGCGCTAAGCCATTTCACGTGATACCTCTCATCCAATCAAGTCTGCGGATTCTAGTCGGTGAACGTTGTTTTACGAATCCATGTACGCAAACAGAGGAGGGATTTTTCAGAGATACGGTCGAAAAGAAGAAAGATAGTGAAACGTGTGTTAGAGGCAAGGTCAGGAACCGAAACGTTCGAAAGAAATGTAGCGATAAAAATAAAGACTACTGAGAGATACTGTGAGACTGTGCTGGATAAAGAAAGGGACAGAAATATACGGAGCAAATGGCGCTCTCTAAAAGAAGGAACATAATAAAAACTAAATATCGTTCCAGGCTCAACAATGAACACCTCCACATGTCTATGAGAATGGCTCTGACTCCATTCAAGCCCAGGTTTAAAACCCTGGCAGGACAAGCTAGAGCTCAATTCTCTCACTGAGCAAAAAAGTGTGGCAATGAATATAAGAGGGGAAGAAAATGGGCATTTAAACCTGTTACATTGTTAAGATGTGTTGAGATTTGTTATCTGTGAAATTGGTTGAGACTTGAGTCAAAATGTGAAACAGAAAAGGGGAAATGTTAAGCTTTTTCTCCATTCCTTTTGTATTCTTCTGAAGTTTAGCACTTAATTTAAGCATGCACAGTTTTCATAATTTATTTTTGTCTTATTTTGAAGTGCAGCCCTACTTTTGTTTATTAAATTAAAGAAGAAATTATACACTGACAGAACAAAAAAGTACATATTTGCAGTCATACATAAATGTTCAGTTCTGTGTTTGAAAATAAATATTGTCAAAAGGATTATGAATTGTACTAAACTAATTTGATTTGAAAGTCTAGTATTAATTACATGCAGATGTTGATACAACTACTAGGCTACTTAAATAGACATGATACTAAATAGTTAGACAACATGATCTTCAGACGGACCGGACCTTTGCTTCAAGAAATTTTCTCTGACTGGACCTCGATAGATTTTAGTTGAAGACCCCTGCACTAGGGGAACCGGTAATCTTCCCCCTTGTATGATGAGTGAGAATAATTTGAAAATAGGAACAAAATACGAACGTTACTGGAAGTCAAGCTACAGCGGACCTATCAGACTAAGTATTATTTAACGTACTGCTTCACTAATATTTTTTTTACCTCAGACTGAATCAACTATTAACAATAAAAAATATTTGCAATAATATATATATTTATATATATATATAAATATATATATATATAAACTAATCACAGTGAGCCCAGAAGTGTACTAATGGAATTCTGAGACAATCGCAGTTTCCAACACTTTGTGTTGTCGCGGGTCCCTCACTCTGCTGTGGTGTTACATAATAGTTAAACATTTTGAGACCTCAGTGCTGCTCCTTACTTAATTCTATTCAAAAACTGCGCGACGTTATTTCTGTATGCGTCTGGGGCTGCCAGGTTGTTCGGCACATTTTATAAGCTCGTGGGAAGAAGAAGGCAGGGAGGACAAGACGAACAAGTGCCTTCTGTCGAGCTCGCCACGGTTTTGACACTCGCAGTTCGCTCTGATGGTTCAAGCACATCATTACCTTTGGTAAACTTCGGCAATGGCTCGCTCTACTAATTGCTTGCTTCGAGCCGCGCTTAGATGTTTTCCTTTTCTTATCTTGATAAATTTTTTTGTAGTCTGCAAATATCGAGGATCATCGATCTGTTGCCTATACTGTCAAGTGATGCGACACAAAAGTTCACTGTTTTGTTTAGCCTAAAAATGCAAAATAAATAAACAAATAAAATGAATTTATGTTTTCAAAATTTAAACACATACTTTGTAGTTGGCACTTGCGGGGGCGTCCGCTGCACTAAGGTTCTCAAGCCCAGTTCTACAGCCTTTAAATTCCACAATTACACAAAAATCATAACGCAGTCCCCTCTCCGCTGTAGTTCCATATATCATATTATAATATTAATTACACGACATTCTCATACAGGCAACTTCATTTTCATGAAGTAAATGACGATATAACACGTTTAGTATAACCGGGAAAAGGCTCCTTCAACGTAAAAGATCTGCCCACTCACGCACGAAACTGCGCCCCTAGTTCGATCGCGGCGTGGTGGACCTCAAGCGGTGGGCTGCTGAATGTCTAAAGGCTTCAATCCGCCCCCCTCTCTCTCTCCATCTCACAGTAACGCAGTTAAAGAAGAGGAGGAAGCGCCCTGGGTGGTAAACTCCAGGACAAGTGACGGATTCAGTGTCTGGAAAAAAGGCTGCGACCCTCTGACAAACAATATACGTGAACGTGAACTTGAATCGCCAAGTTAGGAAGCTCTCTAGGTGTTGAATCCATTAACACAACTAAAGTAATTTCAGTTAAGAGCACACCTGACTGACATCATCACAAATTTATAAACAGCAACTTGAAACAATTTAATAAAGCAGAATTGCACGGTGGATAAGCAGCATCTTGTTATTCCAAACAGTTTTATAGATTACGTAAATGAATGTATTAATGTACACATGCAATAGATAATAACTCGTTTACATAATGTACACAAGTGCATTATGTAAATTAATAAACCAAATGAATCCCGTTGAGGGTCGCGTGGGCACCATAAGTCGTCGGTGAATCACGAACATACCCACTTACACATGTAGAACGCCAATGCATAATAAAATAAAACGCTGCGTTTTGAGGTGGGGGTGGGTTTCCTGTCCAAAGTTCAAGTTTACTGTCATGCGAAAATAGTACAGTGGAAAGTCTCCTCAGAATACTGACAATGATATAATGCCATCAGAAATAACATTTTTAAAATTTACAGAATACAGAGTGCAACTTTTTATTTTTTTAGCTATACCAACTGTATTGAAAACAACAAGCGCATAGATAAATAACCTCCAGGCACAAGTGCGAATGCCCCTGTACCACTGCACAACGACAAGGTAAGAAGCACACGCACTTGCTACTCGAGCTCCAAACAGTCGATAACGCCATGTGTGCAAATCAACGCAATCGTTACTAACGGCTCTCTTCTAGAGTTCAAATATGCCTCCAACCGAACTCTACAATATGGAGGAGGAAAGTCTATTTAAGTATGAAGGCAAAGTTTAGTTTTCGGCAAACGAAAGAGCAGGAGCCGAAGTACAGTACTTCATATAAACTAAATGGCTATAAATCAGAGTCGTCACCACGACTAACAGCACCGACCAAAAGTCGCTGCATCAGCAGTTTCCCGTAGAAGCCTTTATCCGTGAAATACACACCGTGACCCACGAAACGATAATTACTTGCATGAAAGCGATGCGACTGGCAGCCGAAAATCTCCGTGGATGTCGTGTCTGGACGGAGCTGTGTGCACGATGTCCTTTTGGGGGTGTCTTACGAGAAGACGGGGAGGATGGGCTGAATGCGCCGTCTGTAAAAAAAAAAATAAAAGAACGGAAGTTTGTGAAATTTGAATCGCTTTCCCGATGAGAATCGAAAGTGATCGACTCCATCGGCCATTTCCTGCTTGCGCTATTGTGATTTCTATAATTGTGTAAAAAAAAAATCTGTTCCCGCTTTACTCTGAAAATAAAATCCCTTCCTTCTTTATTTCTTTCTGGTCTGGGATAGAAGAAGACCATTTTCAGCAAGCTTAGTTCATCTTCATTCCAGAGGCAAAACTCCAGCGTTAGCAGAACATCGCCAATGGTTACTCTAGACAGACGTTACATTGTTCTGGGGTAAATTAGGACAACTTTGTTCAGATGCATTTTTTGTTTGTTATAAATGTTGTACTACTGTCACTAGTCACTCGTGCAAGTTGTGCATTTCACGGTAACGTATACACATTCATTTCAAGTCTAGTCAGCTTATTTTGAACAGCGGTGATCACTGAGGGCAGGCACAGAGCGCTGTGACAAGAGCTCACATAAAATACAATTATGCATTTATCAGGTTTGTTAAAACACACACAAACGAAGAAGAAACTGACCAACATACGTGAAAACCAGTAAGAATTGTCCATTAATTATTTGTTGAACTATGGTCAAATAACACATGGACCTAAAAGTGGTATAATGAACTATAATGCCCTTTAGATTTTAGTTCAAGTTTAAACTCAGCAATTTAAAAGAAACTTGTGCTTACAAGATGTAATCACTCCTTAAAATTATTTATTTTATCTAACAAATAACATTAGGAGGCGCGCTGTTTGTAATGATGACAGAGCATTAAATAGTTTCCCTACAACGCACATCGAGGCTGAAGTTACGGGAGCTGCTTATCGGCGGTTTCTCATTCGCTCTCAGCCGGCTACTTATTCACACCGTTTGTGAAAAGCAGCCACTTATTCAACGTTAACAACAAGACAGGTGCCTTTTGTTAAACTGCACTTGAGTTATACCCGAGTAACGAGGGTAATTGGGTCAAATGGACTGTCCAAAACTGGCATATTATCTAACCAGTGATCTCAAACTCCGGTCCTGGAGGGCTGCAGTGGCTGCAGGTTTTCATTCTAAACTGTTTTCTTAATTAGTGACCCGTTTTGCTGCTAATTAATTTCTTTTGAATTAATTTTGACTTGCTCTTGAAGACTCAAACCCATTAAGTTGATTTTTTTTCCTTAATCAGCAGTTAAACCATAATGAGATATAAAATTAACCAAAACATGACATGTAAACTGCGTCCATCATACAATATTTGAAAATAAGGAAGGATGAAGGTCCATGTTAACAGAGCTTATAGAAAAGAGAAAATCAACAATTTAGGAAATGTATGCTATTGCACAATGAGAGCAGCAACAAGCCATGGAATTAAAGAATGGGATTAATTAACAAGAAGAATCAGTGCCTAATTAAGCAACTGCTTGGAGTGAAATTGGTTGCAGTTTGAGACCCTGACTTAGATGGTCTTCTGTTAGCTCACTCACTTAACATTTTATTTCTGTTTAAGTGCCATTTAAGGAAATAAATGAAGCGATTCAGAGGAACAAATTTTAAAAAACAACTCAATTAAAATGAAAGGAAAAAGTTAATTAGCAGCAAAAATGGTCACCAATTAAGAAAAAGTTAGGATGAAAACCTGAGTATGACACCACTGGCCTAATGAATGGCACTTACTGTGCTTTCTAATGGGCACTGTAAAGGGTTAAACGGTGTCGGGCCACCCTAATTTTCACAGTTCTGTGACCAGGTGGATGCGTTTTAAAATGAGTTTAAACATTACAGTAAATAACTGCAATTTTTAAAAGGCAACTGTCTTGTTACAAAACTTTGGAAATGATGGTACCTGCATTGGGCTGAGCAAAACTCAATAGCAGCTTAACAAAAACATTAATCTGTCTTGCTTGTTAAAGGATAAATTCAGTATTTTTCAAGTCAAAGTTATTTCTTCGTAACTTCACAAATATGGTATACTAGCAAAATCCCCGCGCTTTGCAGCGGAGAAGTAGTGTGTTAAAAAGTTATGAAAAAGAAAAGGAAACATTTTAAAAATACCGTAACATGATTATCAATGTAATTGTTTTGTGACTGTTATGAGTGTTGCTGTCATCAAGGATTTGATTATCATTATTTCTTTCAATCAGGTTCGTATTTGGAGGATGTGTTGTGTTCAAGTTACATTCCGTGTTTGTCAACCGTTGTAAAGATAACAGGTTTCATTCATCGAAGTGATCACTACCCAAATCAGTACTCATGAATCTAAGATGTTTAACGGGCATTCCCGGTATTAAGTTGTGGATTTGCCTGCGAATATTTAGCGGCAGCATGTCTATGAACTTAATTTAGACTTAAGCTTTACATCTTGCTTTCCTATTGATGTGTCTACAAAGGCTTGTTCAGATTCAGAGGGTTGTTCCTTTCTTACTACATCAATAAACAGCTTGTCTTCCTTTTTATCTGAGACATCACACACTGCATGCACGGGTTTACATTTCCCAGTCCTGCAAACTTTAGTGAAGTGGTTCAATTGACCACATTTTTTACACTGTCTTCCTTTAGCTGGACTTTGACTTTTTCCACTGTGTGCTTTGTTTCTGCAGTAGCTGCACTTATGAATATGCTTGTATGTGTCACTCGCTTCGTATTCTTTTGCTGCCTTCTCAATTGTGTAATGCAGGCATGTCAAACACGCGGCCAATCTGTGCGGCCCGCATGACAGATCCTAGTTAGCAGTGAACTTGTACAAAATGATTACTATCATTTGTGATTGAATCATTCTGCATCTTTGGCGTTATTTATTGACTTTTCTTACTTCTGCCTTCTGACAAAAGTGCGTTTTCCCATGGCATTACAGTACCGGAAACATCATCTGCTAGTATAGCCACAAGCCTTGACCAAAGTTAATGAGCCACAACGTCACAACTGAAGTGCTAGGCTGCAGCAGGGGCGGCCTTAGACATGTGCAAACTGTGCACCTGCACAGGGACGCCAAATCCCAGGGGCCGCCACGCCAATATACTGTATATTGACTATAAAACAGAAAGAAAAAATAACGACACAGCTGACGGCACTGTGGCTGAAAAACATTGTGTTTCTTGTTAATTAGTACGCTGTATTTACTAATGTCGCTCGAGTCGGAGCAGTAAGCTATATGTAGTATTATAACGTTCTGCCGTAATGAGAATATCATGGGCTGCCACTTGGTTTTCAAGTTACGGACACTCGGATATAGAAGTGTGTCATAAGCACGAGGCGGCTATGTTTTCGTTAATGAAAGCTACCAAAACCCCACATCGCTCAAGACTTCCTGTCGAGCACCTTTCATCCCTCATAAAAGTTGCAGCTGCACAAGATTTCAAGCCTGATATTGACAAACTGGTCACTAACAAGAGATGCCAAGTGTTGGGACAAAAGAAATAGATCTCACACTGTAAGACTCCTATATAAGATAATGAATATAACATAATAATATAAGGACTAACTAAGAGACTAAGACTGTAATTGCACGCTGTTGTACGGAGCTTGTATGGAAATAAATAGCTTTTCTTTAAACTTTAAGTGTTACATTTTTTAAAGTTTTCAGTATTGGAAAGAAAGCTACAGTAACTTTGTATAATAGTATAATAGTATTTGTTACAGTGCGTCCCACTGACGCACGTATGGCAGTCGAAGCATCCCACCAATAGTAGTGAGTTTGACATGCCTGGTGTAATGTGTTTTTTGTTCAGCGCTCTTTGGAGCTCTTACTTGTTGTCTGCGTACTGTGTTCATAGTCAGTTCACATGAGCCGCTCGGAGTACATGCATCGAAGGTTCTCATCTGTGCTTGTGCTATCTCGTGCGATCTTGCAACGTCCACGGCTTTATTTAATGTTAGCTCAGACCCAACACTTAAAAGTTTCTGTCGCACTTTTGCTGAGTTTGTGCCAAACACTATTCTATCCCTGACCATCTCATCTTCGTTTGCATAAGCACAGTCCTTCACCAGCAATTTTAACTCCCGTTACAAAGTGATAAAAAGTCTCGTTTATACCCTGCGTCTTCTCATTAAACTTGTATCTCACGAATATCGTATTCATCTTAGGCATGACAAACGCCTCAAAATGGTCATAATAAGTTTTCAGTAACTTGGCTTCCTCCTGGGTGAGAGTCCATGTGTTAAAAATGTCTCTTCCTTTTTCCCCAGTCCACAGGAGCAGGTATCTGCATTTCTCACTCTCGTCTTTGCCTTTTAGCGGACCAGAAAACATCAGCTCCACGTGCTGTCAGAACTTTTTCCATTCTCCCAGCAGGTTAAGAGAATCCCAGTCAATTCGTGGCGAGGGAACTCCAATAAAATCCATGACTGTCCTCTATTCTGACGCCATGTCTTGTTTTCACAAATTGTGAAAAATTAAATGATGGCGAGACTTTCTTTTAAAGTATGCAGGGGAACTTTATTTATTACAGCTCTTACATTCACGGCATCCGTTCTCTAAATTAACTTCCATAATAGTAACCTTGAGGTCCCTTTTTCTGGTGCCTTCCTGAAGACATAGGTGCCTAAACCATGCCTGATAATAATACATTTCAATGACATATAAATATTACAGTGATCACCTCGATAGACATCTCACCACCCAAATCGCTACTCGTGAATCTAAGATGTTTAACAGGCATTCCCGGTATTAACTTTTTGATTTGCCTGCGAATATTTAGCGGCAGCGTGTCTATTGGATTGCTGCTGACGGACGGCGCATATGGGCAGGCACTCAATTACATGGGAGGCGTGGGTATGGGGGACGCAATATAGGCAGGCAGCCAACTACATGGGAGGCGTGGTGAACGTAACTCTGCCTCACACGGCGACCGAGCTGCAGGCTATGGCCATACGTAGATATGTACGTCAGTAGGATTCAGTTATGACCGTTATGCGTAGAATTTCAAAATGGAACCTGCTTAATTTTTGTAAGTAAGCTGTTAGGAATGAGCCTGCCAAATTTCAGCCTTCTACCTACACAGGAAGTTGGAGAATTAGTGATGAGTCAGTCAGTCAGTGAGGGCTTTGCCTTTTATTAGTATAGATATATGCATTTGCAACACAAAATTGTGTTCCAAAGTGCAATGTTTTCTATAAATTCTTTAAAAGAATCAAAGTTAAAAAACTTAAAACTTACTGAATACATCCATTTTACAAGCCAAGACAGGTGTCAAGTATTGCTCCGCATCTTGTGATTACACAATTCACAAACATTGCTTATATGTGTCATTAGGAAATGAGCTGTGCACGCTGCCACAGCGTTTGTTACCTTCCATGATAACCATTCACCCCTGTCCCATCCCCCAGCATGGTTTTCTCACGAAGGACCAAATCACAGTAAACTGCTCGTGGCACAAGGCTGATTTTGTTTTGATTTACTGCCATACATAATATGAGAACTCACACAAATAAGTAGAAAATGTATCCTTACCTTGAGCGAAACAGTACTAGCAATATACATCTAAATGATTATTTCCAGATCCCTTTCGTTGTCACAAACATGGAAACACTGAAGACGTGTTTTCTTAGACTTCTGTATTCCAGTTGTGCTTTGTGCCCTTTTGTTACCATTGTAAAGCATCAATGTGAGCAATACTGTATATATTTTTAAAGCTTATAGAAAATACAGAACTTTCAAACACAATTTCACGTGGAAAATGCATGTTCATGAAGAAACAACTTACGCTTGAAAAATACCAAACGTATCCTTTAACATTGAATTAGTTAATGGTCTGCACAAGGTGTATGGATAAGTAGCTGTCTGGAAGAGAGCAAGTAGTTAGACGCATAAGAGTGTACTCTGCCTAAAAATGAAATGGAAATATTGTCTGTGTTCTTAACAGTCACCATTAGTCCACCATTGTTTTTTTATTATGATACATAGAATAAGTCATAGATATACAGTACACACCACATCAGACATTGTTCCAAATGGTGATAAGACGGCTACATGTTTGCCATATTGGTAAGGTCAAGATCTGCCTGTCAACATAGTCATGTGTTCTCATGCCAAAATTATTCTCGACTGATTTTCATAAAGTTTGCTTTTATATAATTGTTAATAATAGCAATAAAATAATAGAAGTAGGAGGAGTGAAATGAGGAACAGAGAACACCAGGGGCCTCATGTATAAACGGTGCACACACACAGAAATGTTGCGTAAGAACGTTTCCATGTTCAAAACGTGATGTATAAAATCTAAACTTGGCGTAAAGCCATGCACATTTCCATGGTAGCTCATACCCTGTCGTTCGCAAGTTCTCCACTCAGTTTTGCAGACTGGTGGCACCCAGTGTCAAAGCAATGCTACTGTTCCTGTGTGGTTTATCTTTCTTTGTCAGGTCCACATCCCTGACGTGGCTTTATAAATACACTGAAATTAGCCGCATATTGTTTATTAGTTTAATGCATCTGATTGTAATTAACCTGTAACAATATAATGGTCCACAGAATAGTCAAACTATTCTAAATACAACAGCTGCTTTAACGTAGTTACTCTCACTGCACCTTCTTCTTCTTTCAGCTGCTCCCATTAGGGGTTGCCATAGCGGATCATCTTTTTCCATATTACTCTCACTGCACCACTCGGAGCAGCTGATCGGAAAGAGAATTATCGGTACACAGCATTAAGCACACGCTGCCTCAGCCATGCTTCCTATTTGAACTGTTTCTCACATGGCAAACGCTTCAAAACCTTTCATTTACGGACCTCGCGGTTCAGAAACAGTTTCATCCCAAGAACTATAAACGCACTCTATCAGTCCATCAACTGCTCCTTGTAGAACTGTTAGTACTTATTAGTACAATTACCTCACTGTAAACTTGTGATACAGTTATAATATTGCACAACCTGAGCCACTTTATAAAGCGCGTATTTACATATGATGACAATATCATTTTTAAGATGAAATGCAGCAAAATATGTTTATTATATTATACAGATAAAACTTTAACTTTATTTAAATAATCTATATTGTTAATAATTAAAGGACACGGTGTCGCTACACTAACAAGGATCTGGCGCTCCGTTCACGGATTGTTCCTGCCTCACACTGTATGCTTCACTGGGACTGGCGTGAAGAATAGAATAATTAAACACGTACTACAAAGATATTTCAATGTTCCTTAAAGGTTTTGAAGACTCGGCATTATAAGCTTACAGATGGCTTAACGTCTATTACAGAGCTGATTGTGTGGCGATTGGGTATTTGGAGAAAGAAAAGGAAGGACAGGAATTGGAGGTTAGTACGTTTGAAAGAGACAGTACTGCTGCAATAAATTATTTCATCGAAGGTTGCACACAATCACTGCGCCACCATGTTTCCATATTTAATAGCATGCTTTAACTCCTATCATCATGAAAATGATATCACGTATACATCTCAGTATTTTAGTTATTCAGAGAGCTGTAATATCACGAATGTAATGGATTCTGTGTCCTGTCAGAGGGAGAGAAAGCCGGTTTAAGAAGCACGTAGTGATTCACACACATAGAATATCAAATACAAAACAAAGCATTTAACGTACTATTTTAGTTACGATGGGATTTGAGAAACTAGTAAATTAAACAATTTTAAGATTAAGTTTATGATGTTCTACTTTCATGACAAAATAAACTATGTGATTAAAGTGGAAATTTCGAGATTAAAGTTGACATTTCATGCTTTTTCCCTACTGTGTGCCTTTTTTTTCTCTATACCCTAATAAGCTTTCATATGACACTCAGACGGTGGGCTACGACTCACTTTGATATGTGACTTCTTTTTTATTTCGGAGACTGTGCGACTTTGTGAACTTGAGCTTTCAACTTTCTCGGACATGCTATGTCACTTTATCAGCTTCCTTTTGTTGATTATACCACTGTTTAAATCAACAAATAGTATGTTTTTCCTTGCCTCCACTTGGTATTCGCTGAAATTGTTCTATTTTTCCTCGTGGTTTTGCCATTTTCTTTTCACAGAACGCTGAGCTTAAGGGCTATTTATAGTGATTTAGATATTCAAAGAGGCGTAATTCTGGGAAGGGACAGCAGGTGCGTGCATGTGCGTTAAGTTTGCGTACATACACAGATTCCCGCATCTGGATTTTTCTGTGCTTACGCACATTCCCGTTTTTGTGCTAATGCCATGTTATAGTGTGAGTTCTACGGCGTTATACATAAGGCCACAGGTGAGCAGCTGCATTCTGGAGGAGCTGATAATGGTTGAAGAAAGTCTTGTCAGAAGAGAGTTGCAATAGTCCAGCCAAAAGAGAACCAGTGAATTTTATAGCATAATTAGTGAGGAAGAATCAGATCCTCTGAATATTATGAAGAAAGAAACAACAGGACCGGGTCATTGATGATACAGGGTCATGCCAAGATTCCTGTCCATGACTTATGGTGAAAGGGTTACATCTTTAAAGGTGATGTTTAGAGACAAATTTGAGGAAGCAGGATCAGATGGCAATTAGTAATATCTCAATATGAAAGCTTAAGTTTAACGGAATGATCATTCATCCATCATAAGATGGCAGGGAGACAGCTGGAGATCTTGGCTGAAACCTGTGGGTTGTAATAAAGAAATGAGAGGAAGATGTATGCTTCATCAGCATAGAGAAGCCAGGACAAGAAAAATTGTGCCAAAGGAACAAACTTAGAGAGAATAGAGAAGTGAACCCACTATTGATCCTTGAGGCACACTTGTAGGAAGTTTCTGTGGAGAAAGACCATGGGACACAACAGGATCAGCCATAAAGGGAGGACTTGAACTGGTCCAAAACAGAACCATGGATTTTGTGTTTGTCAAGGGAAAAGATAAGCAGATTGATGCAGATCTAGTACTGTAGATTGATGTCAAAGAGAGAATTATCAGTGGACTATGTATTCTAGAGTCTTAGACATGACGGCAGAAGGGAGACAGGAAGGTAATTCTCAATGGGAAATGGGTAGAGAGAGGGTTTTTGAGAATAAGGGTTACATGAAACTTCCTGAAATCAATAGGGAACTGAAAAGAGAACAGATGTAGGGGATCAAAGAAGGAGAGATGGACTGAAAATGATGTGAGGGAATAGGGTCCAGGGCACAAATAGTGGATATGTGGTTACACAGCAGATCTGAAATGTCAGAGTAATTTCTCTTACAGTAGAGAAGGAGTAAATGGGAGAAAGGCATGGAGTAGAGTGACAGGATGTTTCTGGATATTGGTGACTTTGGAAGAGAAGAACAAACCAAAACTTTAAGCGAGAAGCACAAAAGTTGTGAAACAGCAGGAGAACTTGAAGAGAGAATTAAAGGTAGAGAAGAGGCATTGAGCATTTTATTTTCATAGGATGCAATGAATTTTTGAAAGAAGGATTTCTTGGCAGATAGCAGAGATACAGAGAAAACAGGAGAGACCTGTACCTATCCAAGAGGGACGTTTTTTTTTCTACTTAAACCAAGCATTTTCAACCAAGTACAGTTTCTCTGTGAGCAGAACGAGAGTGGAAAATAGCCAGGGCTTAGGAGGAGAAGTATAGGCAGAGTGAGGAACAACAGGACAGTGGACATCAAGAGAAGAAGAAAGGGAAGAAAAGAGAGTGCTTGTCAGAGAGTCTACTGAGAGCTAGGCAAAGTAATCAGGCAAAGGGAGTGCTGACAGAACAGAAGCAGGAAAAGTTGGTAGGACATACAGAAGAGAGATTTCTTAGCATTGTGACAGCTGGGCATGAAGGTGATGGAGGAGGAGAAGGTTTAACAACAGTAAAGAAAATTAAATAAATGGTCCAAGATATATAAGGAAGCGATGGAAGGTGGGGGTGGTTGCATGTGAAAACAAAGTCAAGTTGATGACTACCTCAATGAGTTGGATGAAGAGAGGAGGGTAAGGAAATCAGATGAGCTGAAAGAGTCAATGTTGATGTTCCAGTCTCCTAGAAAGATAACAGGATCTGAGCATAGGGAAACAGAAGAGATAAAGAAATCGAGTCCATCAGGAAAATCACAGGTGAACCTAAGATGATAGATCGAGATTAGAAGTAAGTTGTAGGGGAAGATTACTTGAACAACATGACATTCAAAAGAAGAAAACAAGAAGGTGCTAAGATAATCAGGAATCAGTAAATACCCAGTTAGGGGACAAGATAAGACCAGTAGCACCATGTTATTCAGAGGCACGTGGAGTGTGAGAAAACCTGGAAGAGGAGGCAAGTGCAGGAAGAGTTACAGAGCTGCAGGAAGTCAACAGAAAGATGGGCGGCATGGGCAGTGATGACATCAGCATTGTTGCAAATTGAGTGAAAGTTCCACAGTCAGCCCAGAAATCAAAGACTTTGAGAGAAGAGGAAGAAAAAATAGGTTAGATGGAATGGATACGATGGAGGGAAGAAACAGCAGGAATAGGGAGTGTAAGGGAGGAAGACATAACTGGAATAACAAATTTGAGTGGTAAACAAGAACTGTAGATAAGCTGGATATTGAGGACTGTCACAACTTCACTTGACTGATCAACAAACAACTGAAAAACTCTTTGCATGACAAAAAAGGACCAAGAAAACCTCTTGACAAACACAGATTTTACTAGAAATTTCTTAACAGCTGCTTAAATAGATAAATCACTGTACTACCAACTAGCCCCATTAAACAGCTAATCACCATATTTGTACCCTTATAATAGAATACAGCTTTTTTTTAAAGCTACAGATATTATGCCTATGCCACGGGAATGCTTGTTGTTCCTGTGAAGATAAAGCCTCTGTCACAACTCTTACTTTTTTTTCCCCCTGACAGTGCAGAAGACAGAAGAAGGACATGGTGGTCAAGTACTCTGAGTCCATCCAGGAATGCAGTTGAGAAGTAGGAGGGGCACATTTCATGATTAGCTTGCATAGAAGAGCAAACATTATGTGGAACTGCAGAACATCCTCAAACATCTCAGGAGGAGCACATATGGCTGCAGACATCTTGGATCAGCTTTGTCAATGCTACTATAGGATGCCTTGTTGAAAATGTGGGTTCTTAACACATTTATTTCCTACTTTGTTACTGTGGGTTCTTTGAGACTTTATATGTCAAGACATTTTAATACATGGGTGCTAACTGAATTACAAGTTGGTATAACTATATTAAAATTTTGTAGTGTTTTGTTACTGTGTTGCTACGATGCGCTAGACTATTGCTAAGGACTACCTTCCAGTAGGCACTATGTACCACATTTATTCGGCTTTATAACCCTGCATGGCACTTGACACAGCGTTCGAGATTATGGATTAAACCTTTGAACAACTTTAGTCTTGTGCTGTTACGACAACGTCTTCCTTATGTGGCCCCGTTTGCCTAATGTTTAACTTTTTGGTGCGCATCCCCTGCACCACGGGATTAAGAATTAATATTAATAATAATATTTAATAGGCAGCAGGGTGGTGCAGTGGTAGCACTGCTGCCACTCAGTAAGGAGACCTGGGTTCGCTTCTCGGGTCCTCCCTGCGTGGAGTTTGCATGTTCTCCCTGTGTCAGAGTGGGTTTCCTCCCGCAGGTTAGGTGCATTGCCGATCCTAAATTGTCCCTACTGTGCGCTTGGTGTGTGTGTGTCCTGCGGTGGGCTGGTGCCCTACCTGGGATTTGTTCCTGCCTTGTGCCCTGTATTGGCTGGGATTGGCTCCAGCAGACCCCTCTGACCCTGTGCTAGGAAATAACAGGTTGGATAATGGATGGATGGATAATAATTAATATTAATTATGTCATGCGTTTGTTATGTGTAGCCATGCCCATGCAATAAAACCTGATGTTTTCAGGCACTGCTGATTGGCAAATGAAAAGTGCATTACATTGAATCAGAGTACCTGAAAACCCTCCCTACAGGGCACAGTGAGCAGGTGCCCAAACACCACTGACAAAGAACATCCAGCACAGCTTCTGACTGCCTCATACTTTAGGGTTTTTTTTTTTTTTTGAAAAACGAGCTGATATCTGACTAACACCTCTTTAAGCATACCTTAAAACAATCAAAATGTTTAGTTAATAAAAAAAAATAAGTATCCAGTTTAAAGCAAGTTTATCATTTTTATTTTTTGCTGGTAAAGGCATTTGAGGTGACTCCCTAGCACTTGGGGTGGATGAAGCGCCACTGATTTTATGTCTTCTGGTTCATGATTTGATTGCATTACATTTCTCAGCTTTGTTTGGTGATAACACATCTTCTAGATAATGACTCCTGGAAATCTTTGTTTCTACTTCCCTTATGGTCTACCTCTTCTACTTCTCTCATCACAGTTTCTCCAACACATGTATCTCTGTGTCTGGTTAACATCATTCATGCGGGTGCTCACATCCCCTTTGCCAACAAGCGTTGAGGTGGGGCTCAAGAGGTGGGCTTGAACTCAAAAGGGCAGGTGAATTTTATCTATGCTGCGGACCAGCCAGTCCTGTTTAAGATCATTTGGACTGGCATAACGACATCAAGATATAGAACTGAGAAGGGCTGGTAACAGTTCAGGATGATTGCCAAGGTGTTATTATTGAGCAAGATAATGATCAACTTAATTGTAAGCAGGCACTAAAACGATAATATCTAAGGGATGCCTACAACTGCATGACTTAACTGCACTGGATTTTATTTTGTTTACCTCACTTTGGGAAGCATCCTCTTTTTAACAAATGTTTTAAATAAATATTACATCCCAGAATTTGCTTGTGATGGACTTGTAGCTCATCCAGGGCAGATTTCCAACTTGTGGCCATTGCTACCAGGATAAGGACATCTTGTTGAACTGGATGAGCAGATTAAAAAATGGATGACTGGATGGACAGTCCAGTACAATTGAAATTAACAAGATAAAGCAGAAGATACCGGATATATGACAAAGAAACAAACATTCAATGGACCAAGTAAGTAGGAAAAAACTCCTAGTCAGTGGAAGTTAATTGGCACCATACGCTGACATTACCATAGTAGAGACAGAATCTTAACAGCTGGGACGGAAAATTCAATTTATAGGATTCAGTTGAGGGTAAAAAAGCAAAAGAGAAGCATTGACTTTCATGAAGAGACCTAAGGGGAAAGCTACAGAGCACTGGAATTACAAAACACTGTTACAGCTAGCTGTGAGTTACAAAAGGTGCCTTTGGAACAGTGAAAAGGCCAGCAATCCAGGGCTGGTGTGTTAGATGTTAGCTTAATATGCTAGTTGACTATCTGAAATGGAATAAATCTCACATGACATCATCATCTGTCAGGATCTGGTAGCATTTTCTGATGATCGCAGAGTCTTATTTCTGAATTAAGATCTGACATTATGATCACTGGGTTTACCTGTGGAGTTGAACATTCAATGACTCATGTAACAATTCTTTGACCTTTTCTTCAACTTTATTCAGAATTGGGGGTAAGGGTCCAGCACGGCAGTGGGAGGCATTGCTGTTTAATATGATATCCTCTCAGCTGCAGTTTCTAAGTCACAATCCTGCTTTTTCAGTTGATGAAGGGAAGTTTCAGCCTCTCCGTTTAAGATTGTGAAGCAGAGGGGACCAGGACCCTACATGACCTACCAGTCACAGAATTAACAGCAGTCTCCTAAGAAACTGAGCTCCTGCCTTAATTATGTAGGCTTATCTGCTTCACTTTCAGCTTCTCCATACCTTGGAAGATGTCTGGATATTGGGGCTGCAGCATGGCATAAGGTTGGATCTTCATTTTCTTCAATGCCAATAACCTCTGCCTATTCAGTGTCATTTACTGTTGTAATTCACAGAGATATGTGTAACATTTAATGTGCTGACATTTTGGTCTTTCCGATGATATTACTGGCTGCACTTGAGTCAATAAACACTTTCAAATTCACACCACCTAGGGAAACCTTCAGTCCTTCTGTTACACAGTTGTCAATACCTATTGTTTAAGCCATTATGGCCAGAATTATAAGTTGTTCAGGTAGCACCATAGACTGGATGCAGATTGTACTCATTCTGGCATGGATGCGAACATTATAAATAAGAGGATACTCAGAAATGATTCCAGGGATAACTGGTTAGCAGAAGGACAACTGGGGCACAAAACTAAGAAACTTCAAAAATCCCACAAGGGAGAGGTGGGTCACATTTGGTCCCCCTACTGCCTGTGGTATTTAGGCTCCAGCAGAGTTGGCTATGCCCGTTATAAGTGGGCCTAGATGCTCAAAGAGTTCTCACAGAGTTTTACAGGTCCAAAACATACCTGGAAATGGTTTTGTGGGGACTAGAAGTGACCCCAGAAGGTCTGTGAGATGAAGATTAAATGTCACCCTGGCCTGTAGACAGACAAGACTGGAGCTGGGTGGGCAGTGCTGGCAAGGTGGAATGGAGGCAAATGGAGTTGTAGAAGAAGGAAGTGTTAACTGCGAAAGTGGAGCATCCACCCCATGGGGCAAGACATGGTTCCTATTGTGTCCTGCTTTACTCCTTGTGCAATGACCAGCCCTTATGCATCTATTTCTACTTAGTAAGCTACCTCTGGTTATTATTTGGGACTCTGGTGTGTCATTCAGGGTTTGTCCCTGATTCAACATTAGTAATTATTTTCTTAACTTCTTTTGTCGAGAATGTTTTTAAGAAATTACTTTGCCGTGTTCTGTATTTCCAACTGTACAGTACTGTTGTTTTACTAGTTTTTCCTTCACAATCTTCTTTTGTGTAACACAATTAATATTTTTACTCCATCACTACCAGACTCAAATTACATTTTTTCTCAAAAATTAAGTAACTTCTGATACATAAATGAACTTACTCAAGAAGCCAGCAACAGTCCTAAGGGGAGAGATATGCTTACAACTGACTCAAAAGCCGAACATACAGCACTCAACTCAAATTGTAAAATGTTGCACAGTCTCATCTGTTTTCTGTGAAAGGTTCATGAAAAAATTTTGAGAGAACAGTTGTATCTTAGCAGCCATACTGGACAGGAAATTTGGCGAGACAGTAAAATCTTCTTCAGACTTGATGCATACAGCCACAGAAAGTTTGACACTGCAGCCAAATCTCACAAACACAGGCAGCAAGAATGTGAAAGAAAGTATGGAACCACAATAAAGCATAGCTATCTGTTCACTAGTCTTAAAGGGTAACTGACCAGTAGGACTTGGCAATGTCCGTTATTTCGTAATACACTGCTGGCCTTTAAAATTGTAATACCAAGGCAGACAAGGGCTATCAAAGTGATATTTACACCAATCAACCACAACAATCAGATCACTGTCAGGTGAAGTGCCTAACATTGATTATCTCATTAAAATGTCACTTGTTAAGGGAGGGATATGTTAGGCAGCAAATGAACAGTTAGTTTTTGTAGTTGATGTGTTTTAAGTAGGAAAAGCGGGCAAGCATAAATTTCTGAATGACTTTAATTAGGACCAAACTGTGATGGCTAGGCAAGCACGTCCAAAATGGCAAGTTTGGTACGATGTTTCCAGTATGCAGTGCACCTACCATAAGTGGTCTGAGAAAGCACAACCAGTGAACCAATGACAGTATCATAGGCATCCAGGGCCCATTGACCGATGTGGGGAGAGACTGGAAGCTCTTCTGGTCCGATCCCACAAAACAGATAATTGCAGTAAAAATTGCTGAAAACACTTAATGCTGGCCATGAGAGAAACGTGCCAAAACACACTAGCGGCAAATGGTTCAGAGTGCCTATACTGAACCTTGTCCAACCCTGAAAGCACCTACAATGGGCACAAGCATCAGAACTTGCCAATGGAATAACAGAAGAGGGATGCCTCATTTTATATATATATCTATATATATATCTATATATATATATCTATATATATATATATATCATATATATATATATATATATATATATATATATATATATATATATATATATATATATATATCTCATATATTAGATATATATATAGATATATATATATATATATATATATATATATATATATATATATATATATATATATATATATATATATATATACACACATACAGGTGCTGGTCATAAAATTAGAATATCATGACAAAGTTGATTTATTTAAAGTGAAACTTGTATATTAGATTCATTCATTACACACAGACTGATGTATTTCAAATGTTTATTTCTTTTAATTCTGATGAATATAACTGACAACTAATGAAAGTCCCAAATTCAGTATTTCGGAATATCAATTAAGACCAATGCAAAAAAAGGATTTTTAGAAATGTTGGCCAACTGAAAGGTATGAACATACAAAAAGTATGAGCATGTACAGCACTCAATATTTAGTTGGGACTCCTTTGGCCTGGATTACTGCAGCAATGTGGCGTGTCATGGAGTCGATCAGTCTGTGGCACTACTCAGGTGTTATGAGAGCCCATGTTGCTCTGATAGTGGCCTTCAGCTCTTCTGAATTGTTGGGTCTGGCGTATTGCATCTTCCTCTTCACAATGCCCCATAGAAAATCTATGTTAATAGGTTAAGGTCAGGTGAGTTTGCTGGCCAATCAAGAACAGGGATACCATGGTCCTTAAACCAGGTACTGGTAGCTTTGACACTGTGTGCAGGTGCCAGGTCCTTTTGGAAAATAAAATCTGCATCTCCATAAAGTTTGTCAGCAGCAGGAAGCCTGAAGTGAGCTAAAACATCCTGGTAGACGGCTGCGTTGACCTTGGATCTCAGAAAACACAATGGACCAACACCAGCAGAAGACATGGCACCCCAAACCATCACTGACTGTGGAAACTTTAGACTGGACCTCAAGCAACGTGGATTCTGTGCCTCTCCTCTCTTCCTCCAGACTCTGGGACCTTCATTTCCAAAGGAAATGCAAAATTTACTTTCATCAGAGAACATAACTTTGGACTACTCCGCAGCAGTCCAGTCCTTTTTGTCCTTAGCCCAGACAAGATGCTTCTGACGCTGTCTCTTGTTCAAAAGTGGCTTGACACAAGGAATGCGACAGCTGAAACCCATGTCTTGCATACATCTGTGCGTGGTGGTTCTTGAAGCACTGACTCCAGCTGCAGTCCACTCTTTGTGAATCTCCCCCACAGTTTTGAATGGGTTTTGTTTCACAATCCTCTCCAAGGTGAGGTTATCCCTATTGCTTGTACACTTTTTTCTACCACATCTTGTCCTTCCCTTCGCATCTCTATTAATGTGC
Source organism: Polypterus senegalus (assembly GCF_016835505.1). Taxonomy (NCBI): domain Eukaryota; kingdom Metazoa; phylum Chordata; class Cladistia; order Polypteriformes; family Polypteridae; genus Polypterus; species Polypterus senegalus. The sequence continues at coordinate 69,730,186 of NC_053166.1, forward strand.
TTGGACACAGAGCTCTGTGAACAGCCAGCCTCTTTAGCAATGACCTTTTGTGTCTTGCCCTCCTTGTGCAAGGTGTCAATGGTCATCTTTTCGACAACTGTCAAGTCAGCAGTCTTCCACATGATTGTGTAGCCTACAGAACTAGACTGAGAGACCATTTAAAGCTTTTGCAGGGGTTTTGAGTTAATTAGCTGATTAGAGTGTGGCACCAGGTGTCTTCAATATTGAACCTTTTTACAATATTCTAATTTTCCAAGATACTGAATTTGGGACTTTCATTAGTTGTCAGTTATAATCAACAAAATTAAAAGAAATAAACATTTGAAATACATCAGTCTGTGTGTAATGAATGAATCTAATATACAAGTTTCACTTTTTGAACGGAATTACTGAAATAAATCAACTTTGTCATGATATTCTAATTTTATGACCAGCACCTGTATGTGTGTGTATGTGTATATATACAGTATATATCATTCTCAAATGTGCTGTTCTTGCAATCATTTTCACACTATGCTATGCTGTATTACTTCTGCAAGTTTCACAGCAATATAACATGTTTTTCCCAGTGTTGCAGTGTTAATGGCCAGCAGTGTATAATTTTGGTTTCATAATACAAATTGCCTTACTTGTTGTAGTAGGATTGTCACATGTAGGTAATAATTACCTATGCTCTGTACATGTCCAGCCAATAAGCAATACAAAATCACTCATGATATAATCACCTCTCTCTAAGTCTTCATATGGTTTGGGCACCAAAGGGAAGAGCAGGGGCAAAATGCAATGCTGTATATTCTGGCAACGAGAACATGTACAGTATGTGCAAAAGGGATGTTATCGGGCAGCTAAATATGCCAGTAATTAAAATCACAGAGATGAACAAATAAGTCACATTAGAAAACATTAAAAATATGCAGGTACTATATATACAGAAATAAACAGGGGACAAACTGGGCTTTTGTCCCCTAACTTTGTTCTCATATTTGAAAATCTCAAATAGATAAGGAGCAATTATGAATTGCATAAGGTGGCATTTTTACAAATTTGCATATGTACATTTTTAATTTTATCTCATTAATATAAAACTGACAACGATTTAGAAATTAAGATATCTGTTATACTTATGTGTACAATAAAATTTTATTTACAACATAAATTAGAGAAGGAAACACTTCTGTTTAAAATGGTATGAAATATCACATTGAAACAATAGCACACAATGGAATTAACAAAATTGCAATCACCCACCCATAAACAACCCCGGCACCTTAAAAACCAAAAAGTAACATACCCTGCCTTGAAATAACAGCTAAACACTGCATGAGCTCAGTGTTGAAATATTAAAGGCCTTCTAACATCTCATTACCAATGAAGGGACAGTTAGATTTAGAATATATGTGATAAATTATGAACAGGAAGTATCCCCACTCCCCGAAAACGTTGACAAACATGAAAAATCCCGGGACTTTTCTTCAGACGATACAAAAAGTAACAAATTCTCGTATGTACAGTTTGAAATCTTTTTACATCCTGGTAATGGATGGTTATTAAGGCAATTATTAAAATGAGTTTAGCAGCAGTGTCTTCATGAATTAAAAAAGAAACCCCAACAACTTTATGCATAGAAACAAACATGCCCATCTTCATTTTAAAGAATTTTTTTCCTGCAATATTTCAGCACAGCTAAGTAGAAACAAAATCTACCTGTATATTAAAATTTGTTAAGTATAGTTACATAAAAGCAGAAATAACTTCACAATTCAAAATTGTTCTGAAGCTCATTTCTGGCAAATCCTACAATTCATCACTCAAACAACATACACTGTGTTAGTATTATCTATGTGGATAATGGTAGCTGTACCAAATCACAAGAAACCTAAATTACAAGTCTTTTCTAAAGATTGTTAATCTGTACACAAAAACAGGGGTTTCAAAACGTAGGATTTAAGCCTGGAGTAATAGAAAGCTGACCACAAGTGCTTTTTTCAGTTGCACATTGTAATTTTAATATGCCCAATTTAAAATATAATAAACAGGTATGATCAGAATCCTCTCTTTGGAAAATGACTCTGAAATGCATAAAATGTATCTGGTACATTTTTATTTTTTCTAATAAAATCATTCATGTCATTCCCTGTGGATAAACATCTCAGAACAGGTGGAGAATAAAATGGATGGGTTTTATTTACTGAACAGCAAGACTATCCAGCACCAAACGCCTGTATATTTTGTAGAACATAAAATGTAAACATGATTAAAACATACAAAATATTAACTCTACGTTTAAGACCATAATTTTAAAAAACTAGACATAAATAGCTTGCTTCTGAATTAAGCAATAAACCACCTATAATTTTTTTGTTGTAGTGGATCAGTATTTAGCCAATAAAAATGAACACATTTTACACCATACCAACCCAATCTTTCATATTTTTTCTTTCTTTGAGAGTGTTGAAATAAGCTTTGCACTATAAATATATAGTTAAAATGGGAATGCGAACTAAACTACCAATTTAAAAAATAATAATTTACAAATAAAAATAATCTGAACACTTGTGTTTCCACATTTTTCCCTTGTAGCCTTTAGCCAGAACAAGATTCTGAATAGCAAAACTGAAAATGCATATAATGTAGACACAAATACAGATAGCGGACAGTAAGTAGGATTAAATGGAAATAAAATGTAAACTGTATAATCTTAGATTTTTTTCACTCGTCCTCTATCAGTCCTTCATTACTTAATATTTTTGGTATGTTGTCATAAGCTACCAGAAAGAACAAATGCCTGCCGCCAATGCATTTTGGTCTTAGCACAAAGCAAGAAATAAAAAAGACTTGTCTGTAAAATGCAGTTGGACTCATTAGGAAAGGACACATCTTGTTCAAAAATGAGACTGTGCTGGGAGCTGGACCATGCCTGCCTTTTTTTTTAGCATAATTCAACAACTGTAATAAAAGGCCTGGATGCAAAGCCAAAACATCTAATGAGCTGTTCGATTCAATGTAGCTATCATAGCTTCATCCACCCCAACCCATTCATTAAAATAAAAATTTGAATATATATATGTATATATATGTACACACTTGCAAAAATTTTAAAACAAATACTTCCTACAAGATTCAACACCACATTTGCACTCCACTCGAAGTCGCTTCTTTGGAGAGCCTGTCATTCCTGCCAGGCTAAAATTTGAATCCATTCGTGTACTTTCTGCATCCACTGGGTCAACTGTGAATGTGAAAATAAAGGCAAGGTTGGTTACCACACATTCAAAGTCAAGTTTAAAAACACCAACGTATCACTGCTGATAGAGAATAATTTATAACTAAAATACAAACTACTTAAAAGCAATCCAAGTCCTGCTGCTTTTCACTACATGTTTCTTGCACATTTTCCATGCAACTATAAAGAGACAATTAACACTACCTGTTATGCTTAATTTTACAAGAAGTTGTTCTAAATAAATAACATACAAAAGAATTTAATCATTACTCTGGACTGTGCAAGAGTAACAAAAAGGTTCACTACAAAACACAAGGAAGGATTCCTCATCTGTCAAGTGTAAAAATAACATAAAAAGATGCCAAGAACCAAATGTACATAATTTCAATTTCAATAATATTAAAAAAAACAAGTAGGGGGGAGATTTCACAAACATGAAGGACTTCAATTGCCCAAATATTAACTGGGCGAGCCATACAAATAGCAGTGCACAGGAGCATTTCTTAAATGTAATCGACGACTATTTTTAAGGGGTGGATGGCATAACTATATTTAGTATCTTGTAATAAGTAGGATTACGTTTTATGAGATAGATGTCACCAAATCATTAGGAGCTAGTGACAATTATAATAGATTTCACAGTGTTTTGGAAAAACACATGTTCAAAGAGTAAAGCAGTTACAATTACCAACTGCTCAAAATTAGCTCTAATAAGGTACGGTCTAGATAAGATGACTTAGGGTAGACGTATGTGTGAAGAAAGAGGAAGTGATATGGGGCAGATTTAAAAAGTGTTTAAACTTATAATACAGGACAAGTTTATACCAACATTTAGAAATAGAAAACTGTATTGCATGTATAAGGAACTAAAAAAAGAAGATGTATAGGAAGCAGCAGATGGTAAATTTTGTACTCTTACTTTGCATTTTGTAGTCAAATGTTAGTTCTTCACCAGCTTTGATTGTTCGTGTGGCAAAAAATGCAATACGCGGAAGCCGTTCATCCAGATTATTGATGAAAACATTGTAAACTTGTAGGTTGGGGTTGCACTGAAGAAAAACAAAGGAATATAAAGAAATCAATATAGCATACTAAACAATAAACTTAAAAGAAGCCAGCCAAACATTTTGTGGTACTATTCAGGGCAGCATTTTAAGATAACTATACACAGCTCTTGTATTTTTCTCATATGCTGGGGAGATATGCTACTAGATTTGAAGAGGCAATACATTAGTTCCTGTTGTAAATGCAGGTTACTTTCATTTTAACTAACAAAACATACCTAGTCAATGTTTAACAACTTATGAAAATCTCTACATACTGTAGTTCAAATACTAAAATTCAAATGAAAAGAAAAAGTAGAAAATTTGATATGCAGGATGCAGTAAAGTGAAGAAAACATCCTAAAATCTCTCTCACACAGCACAAACAAAACGTAAGTACAATGAAAATTAGAGGTGTGTGATAGTGCCAAAAATGTATAACACTGTATTTAGAATATTTTATTATTTTGACATATTGATCGAAGTCATCTTAAAAATACATTCTAGTTTAATATCACTAAATAATTGTTTCTGACTAAACTTCTTATTTAATAAGATAGTTGTTTATAACGCGAATAGAAGAAAAACAAAAAGCACCACACCTTTGTAATCCAGGCTTTGTTGCTTGCAGCTTATTTTTTATTCATTGGTATTCAGTGCTAATTTGATACTCACACTATGATTCACAAAATGAGAGATGTTGCCATAATGTGCTGCATCCACTGTGTATACATCTTCTATATAGTCCAGGTCAAACAGATATGTAGCACCTTGCTTGTCATATATATGCCCTCTTCTTTCTGCCTCTTCAGATGTTATAATCTGGGCAAAAAAATTAAAATTAAATGTAAAACTCTGTTAGGAAACTTAATACATGAACTAGTTATGTACAGGGTGTCCTGCCATCAGAACACCACAATATTTCAAAGTATTCTGTGTAGGTTGCAATAAACCCACAAGTCAATCAAAAGCAATAATGCCATTTTTACACTCCCAAGGTGTAAAAACTCTTTCAAATAAATGTTCATTATTAAAATACAGTATGTCATAGTTTTGACTCTATTGAGAATGATGCATTTGCTGAAGGACTTGATGCTATGCTTGATTTGTAAGTACTGCTTAGTAAAACTTGGAAGCATTGCAGTGTGTAGCTTTACAGTTTAAATGTCATGGCTTCAGTTTCCATATCCAGAAACTACCTGCTGCACGTTCTTCCTATGTTAGCTTTCTGAGCAGTGCTCTTCCAGTTTCAACTTCTTAAGAGTACCAGTGAAGTACTGTTATGCTACAACTGCTCAAAGTTTTGTAGGAGGAACCAACAGCCGTTGATCAAATGCACCGGCTAACTTTCACAGGGAACCACTCTTCAATCAAATGTATTTGTATCATGGCATACCACCATGGTTGTTTACTACCCTGTACCCAAGGCTGCCAGGAAAGGCATTGCCCCAAACACTGGAATAAGCTAGTAGGAAAATGTATGTATACACTTAGTTTATTGGAGATGTGAAATGCAAAAGAAAAAAAAGGAAAAACAAAAAAAAATAAATGAATAAAAACACATTTAACCTTTGTGTGGCAAATGCAACAGAAGGCAAGAGAAGATGTGTGAATTTCAGCACAAAAACCCCAAATTTTGAACAAAATGTGAATGTTTCTCTGTCTAATGGTAAACAGATTTTTTTTCTTTAAAAAATAAAAACATAACTGCAACTACTACACTCGTTTTTGAGAGCTTGCTTAGGTGTAAAAGACTAAATGTTTCCAAATAGTGGTACACCTTGAGCCAAACAGTATAACTTTGCAGTGCTATGGGATATGCAATCTAAACTTGGTACACTTATAGCTTAAAGACTGAGGCACAAAACAAAACTGATTCCAGGGTTTCCTAGAGTTTCTCCACACTCAATGTATTCCTCGCATTCCCGTTACACCCTCTGATCTCTCATTTCAATTCAGATGCCTCCTATTTCCAGTAAGGCTCTGCTTCGCGATGAGAAGTAAAAAGTCTCAGGGACAGACCCAACAAAAGTTTGCCACTTATTTTAGGCAAGATTGCTTTTCTCCTGGATAACTATACGTTGCATTCTCAGGAGTGAGCTCGCGCAGCTCTCATATTACAACCAGAGTGCTGAACTGACAACGTGATATATAAAGAGAACTATAATAATCGTAATAAACGAACAATAAAACAGCGGAGAACCCGTGGATTAAATAAAAAGGCAGCTTTCTTGGCAAAGCAAGAAAAGAGGATGGCTTTATATGTCGTTCGTTTATGAAACAGCGGAGAAGCTTTGTAAAGGCTGCTTCACAAAAAGCCAGCGGAGCGCCTTAAATTAGCAGGCAGTCAATCAATATCTCTAATCGTGATAAACGAACAAAAAAAATAGCGTACAAGCCGCGGATTAAATAAAGGAAATGGGTACCTGAACTGTACAGTAAGTCTCGAATAGCTACACAACAGCTATAAGAATCATAATAAATGAACAATAAAACAGTACAGAACCGCGAAGCAAGGAGAAATACCGGCCTCATATGGCGTTCGTTTATAAAGCAGCGGGGAAGCTGTGTGAAGGCAGCTACACAAAAAAAAACAGCAGAGCGCCACAAGCTAAATGTATTCCTCGCATCACCGTTATACCCTCTGATCTCCCATTTCAATTCAAATGCCTCAAATTTCCAGTAAGTCTCTGCTTCGGGATGACAATTAATAAGTCTCAGTGACACACCCCACAAAAGGTTGCCATTGATTTGAGGCAACATTGCTTTCCTCCTGGACAAAACTAGACGTTGCATTCTCAAAAGTAATCTCAGTGCACAGCTTGGTCATATTACAACCGGACTGCTGAACTGACAACGTGGTATACGCGGGGATTTTGCTATATACAGTACATATATATATATATATTATATATATATATATATATATATATATATCTCTATCTATATATATATCTATATATATCTATATCTATATCTATATCTATATCTATATCTATATCTATATCTATATCTATATCTATCTATATATATATACATATATATACACACATATATAGAGATAGAGATAGATAGATAGATATATATATAGATAGATAGATATATATATATCGATATATATATATCTATCTATATATATATCTATATGTAAATATGTATGTATGTGTGCAAAGCCCTGACTGACTGACTCATCACTAATTCTCCAAGTTCTCGTGTGGGTAGAAGGCTGAAATTTGGCAGGCTCATTCCTTACAGCTTACTTACAAAAGTTCGGCAGGTTTCATTTTGAAATTCTACGCGTAATGGTCATAACTGGAAGGTATTTTTCTCCATTTACTGTAATGGAGTTGAGCTCGAAAGCCGTGGGGGGCGGAGTTTCGTGTGACATCATCACTCCTCCCACGTAATCACGTGAACTGACTGTCAACGCAGTGCGTAGAAAACCACGAAGACCTCCAAAAAGCGCTGAAGAAAACATGCATTATATAATTGAGAAGGCAGCGAAACAATAAGAAGCGAGCGAGTGACATATACTACCATATTCATGAGTGCTGCTACTTCGGAAAGAAAGCACGGTGTAAACCTAAACTTTAACTTAAGTTCATAGACAGGCTGCCGCTGGCGTTTTTCATGCCCACGGGTAATGCGGGATACAAGTTTAATGAGAGGACGCAGGATAAAAATGAGAGTTTTGATCACTTTGTAACTAAGTTAAAATTGCACGTTAAGGGGTGTGCTTATGCAAATTCCAAGACACTGTGTTTGTGGGGGAGTCACGTCATCATCACCCCTCCCATTTACCTAATTTCGCTCTGAGCTAGGCTCCGCGGCGAACGCCGTCTTTCGATGCAACTTCGTCACGCTATCACCAAATACTAATAGAAAAATCCACAAGTTAATACACACGCTGTCTCTAGAGTTTCTCCACACTGAATCCTCCAGGCACTACTTACAAAAGGTTACATTGACAATTGTGTTACGTTATTTTTTAAATCTTTCCTTTTCTTTACACAAGCACAGCTGAGAAGCTTCGATGCATGTGCTCCATACCGCGTTAAAAAAAATAATGCATTTAATCACACTTTGCATTACAAGCAAAGGGGAACTTTTGTCAATGAATGATTTCCTGGTACACCGATTACTTTGATCAGCGCATATCTATTCATTTTACCCTCGCACCACCTTGGTTTGAGAAAAAGTATGAAAAAATATGAGCTTAACACAGAAAAACAGATTACCAATTCAAGCTTTATGAATAATCGATTCGCAATCAACAATTGTTTTGGTAAAGCCATACTCAGTGTAATCCTCCTTCCATTTTATAAATTTTCCGCCACTTGCCATGATTAAATGAACGGTAAAAAAGTAAGAGCGAAGTGAGGGTGACTTATTTAGGCAGGCATATATATGACAGCAACACTCATGACAATGTCAATCATGTTACGTTATTATTAAAATGTTTCCTTTTATTTTTCATTACTTCTTTAACACACTACTTCTCAGCTGCGAGCAGGTATTTTTGCTATTTTATATATATATATATATATATATATATATATATATATATATATATATATATATATATATATATATATATATATATATATATATATATAAAGCGCTGAGACTTTTGATATCGTGAACGTGTCTGCAAAAACTGCCCAGCAAAAGTCGAGCAGCCGGCGCGCGAGGATAGCTGTGCCGGGATTTGAGACGCTGACTGCGCTTCTGCCTTAAGTCAAAGTGAGCACTTTTAATTTTCTTCATCCTCCCCCTGAGCTATAGCCCAGACAAGTCTAAACACGGGACCCCTTTTCAACAACCACGGCAAACTAATATTAAGGCGCTTCGCACTTTCTTTTGCACATATACGATTATGAGGTCGTCAGCTCGGATTATGAAGACACGCACACGAGTGGAGGACTGACAGTGCCATCACAGCCGATTAATGGCAGGGACGTCTCACCAGTCTACACAAGACCCACCGCGACTGTCCCCAAAAGGCGATCATAAAGTCAGTGAACACATCTCTCTATACTATATAAAAGAAAAAGGCAACTTTCCTTTCTTTACACCTTTTTTCCTTTTATCCCAAACCAAAGCCTTTCTCTCTTACCACTGCAGAGGACACAAAACTAATTTTCTTTAATTGCTGGTAATGCCGGTAAGGCACATTACCAGAGGCAGAAATTTGAACGTTCACATAGAAAATGCAATTTCTATACCACAGCTGTCGTGCAGCGCCTTTCAAAAGGGATCTACTACCGAGAGATGATCCATATACACTTTAGCTGCTGTTAGTACTACTTACCTGTTGTGTTACACAGTCTTTAAAATGTAGTTTACCCACAACCACTCCAGTAGTGCTCAATGTACCTGTACTTCTTAAAACGTTAATGTTTTACTGTTTAATAACTTAGACTATATTTTATTATTTTTCCCTTGCACTCAGTGACCAAAGCTATACACACATACATACATACATACACACATACACACACACATACATACATACATACATACATACATACACACACACTCACCTAAAGGATATTAGGAACACCATACTAATACGGTGTTTGACCCCCTTTCGCCTTCAGAACTGCCTTAATTCTACGTGGCATTGATTCAACAAGGTGCTGAAAGCATTCCTTAGAAATGTTGGCCCATATTGATAGGATAGCATCTTGCAGTTGGAGATTTGTGGGATGCACATACAGGGCACGAAGCTCCCGTTCCACCACATACCAAAGATGCTCTATTGGGTTGAGATATGGTGACTGTGGGGGCCATTTTAGTACAGTGAACTCATTGTCATGTTTTAGAAACCAATTTGAAATGATTCGAGCTTTGTGACTTGGTGCATTATCCTGCTGGAAGTAGCCATCAGAGGATGGGTACATGGTGGTCATAAATGGATGGACATGGTCAGAAACAATGCTCAGGTAGCCCGTGGCATTTAAACAATGCCCAATTGGCACTAACGGGCCTAAAGTGTGCCAAGAAAACATCCCCCACACCATTACACCACCAGCCTGCACAGTGGTAACAAGGCATGATGGATCCATGTTCTCATTCTGTTTACGCCAAATTCTGACTCTACCATTTGAAGGTCTCAACAGAAATTGAGACTCATCAGACCAGGCAACATTTTTCCAGTCTTCAACTGTCCAATTTTGGTGAGCTTGTGCAAATTGTAGCCTCTTTTTCCTATTCGTAGTGGAGATGAGTGGTACCCGGTGGGGTCTTCTGCTGTTGTAGCCCATCTGCCTCAAGGTTGTGCTTTGCTGCATACCTCGGTTGTAACGAGTGGTAATTTCAGTCAAAGTTGCTCTTCTATCAGCTTGAATCAGTCGGCCCATTCTCCTCTGACCTCTAGCATCAACAAGGCATTTTCACCCACAGGACTGCCGCATACTGGATGTTTTTCCCTTTTCACAACATTCTTTGTAAACCCTAGAAATGGTTGTGCGTGAAAATCCCAGTAACTGAGCAGATTGTGAAATACTCAGACCGGCCCGTCTGGCACCAACCACCATGCCACGCTCAAAATTGCTTAAATCACCTTTCTTTCCCATTTTGACATTCAGTTTGGAGTTCAGGAGATTGTCTTGACCAGGACCACACCCCTAAATGCATTGAAGCAACTGCCATGTGATTGGTTGATTAGATAATTGCATTAATGAGAAATTGAACAGGTGTTCCTAATAATCCTTTAGGTGAGTGTATATATATATATATATATATATATATATATATATATATATATATATATATATATATATATATATATATATATATATATATATATATATATATACACACACACATACATACACACACACACACACACACACACATATATAATTTGTGTCAGACGTCGTGGTACATTTTCTGATGCAGCTAGACGAAAACAACTTTGTCACGCTGCCGCCAAATACACAAAACAATTACATTAACAATCATGTTACATTATTTTTAAAATGTTTCATTTTCTTTTTCATAACTTCTTTAACACACTACTTCTCCGCTGTGAAGCGCGGGTATTTTGCTACTACTTAATATTCTTCAGTTATTTGAAGCTTCTTTATCACATAAGCAGAATAAAGTCATTCATTGTTGGGTATGTAATTTAGATGCAATAATGTAAAAAAAAAACACTTTAGGACATAAGGTGTTAATTTAAATACAGCAAAGGTCAGGTATTTCTGATGTCACACTCTCATCAAGGGCAGCTGAAAAATGACTGAAATCGTCTTGTTTTTGGAATATACTGAACAAGCTCTCTACCATTATCCTTCATTTGGTTAGTGATATAAATGCATGATAAGATAAACCCAGCAGCACAATGGCAAGATTTCTAGTCACAGGGGTTGTGAAACTGAATGATTGCAGTTGCTGGATGCTGATGCCTTTGGGAAGTCAGATTTAAAAATTAGGAGTTGCAGGAGACAACAGATTATACAAAACTAAGCAAACATTTCAAGGTACTTTCACATCTTCAAATGATCCTGAGCTTGATACATTCTGACAGCCAATAACGTGCTACCTAACAGAGTCAGCGGCCATGCAAAATGCTTGAAATTATGACAAATTCAGCTGCAATCCCGGCCCCTCGTATTTTTTTTTTCTTCCTTTTTTCCATTCTGTCATGGTATGTAAAACATGAGATATCAGACAAACCTGCCTCTCTTCTCTTTGCAAGGTCCAAAACACCCACAATTCCTTATTCTCCACTGTTGCATTATATGCATTGTACCTCCAGGCGGGTACTCATTGGTTGTCATTAACACAGATTCCCAAACCCCCCTTATGATTTTAAGACAAAAATCGAATTTGTCACAGACTAGTTGGGTATGTCAGACTTTTCCATTCAGTATTTATTTATCATGGTATCAATTCTACAGCCTACACTAATAATGTTCTTATGGTTCCCTATGGCTTTGACAATTGGGCCTTATAGTCCACCAAAGGGCAGGGCAAGAGTTGCAGCCTCTTTTCTATAACCTTGTAAACTGCTGTGTTTGAAGTAGGGAAGTTACTGTTATTTTACTTATACAGGATAAAACATTTTGTACTTAGCTAAATGTTTAACACATTAAGACAGCGGCCTGCAATTATTTTTACCTGTGGATCTGTTTTATCCTGCATTGTTCAATGCAGAGCAACACTCTTTAGCACTTGGGATCTGTCATTTCCTCGATTTTTAAATCCTTACTGCAAAGTGTACTTCTGTAAAATACTTTATTATGTGCAATTTAAAAAAAATTAAGCACATTTACTACATTATGTAAGATGCTATAACGTTGCAGTCCAATGGCATAAACAGTGGCAATACTCCTTTGTGTGCTCATATACTCTTGTGTTTACAGTAAAAAATGACTTGCAGAAAGGTGACTACAGTGAAAGTCGATTGGATCTGACTGGCTGTGGCGGCCACTTGGACGGAATTTGCATCAATGCAACAGCATAGTGCATATTCCTTTGAGATATATCATGAAAAGTGCTGCTCAGCACAACACTGTTTTATTCCAGTTTCCTCATATTGTTAGAGAAACAAAGCAGCTTAAAATTAAACTCTTCCTATACTATGACTGTGGGTGGATCTGAAATATAGTTTGATGTATGGGCCGTAATGTGCATTAAGGTTAAAGGAAAGGCTATCAGCTACTAATGTAACTAATTAATCCTGTGCTTCAATGACTAGAACTGTAATTTGTTTTCATCATTATAAAGATTTTTAATACATACAGAACTGCAATTTATTTAAATACATTATACAGTTTGTATACCGTGTTGGTTATTGAATTTCAAAACTTTTCTTAGTATTGAAGTTTGAAATTTTGGTATTGCAACAACTCTCATCCAGATAATTTTTTCATGCATAAAGGCTTGCAGCCTTTAGAAATCCCCCCATTATGTAGTGATTTCCATAAAAAGAAAACCAAAATAACCATTATGGGACAATCGTTTATTTGCAAGACAACAAGCAACAGGTAAAATTTAGAATACTGTACTTCATATTTGAGTGTGTCTTAAAATTAGGCAAAACACTGCACTGCATGTGTACATGGCTAGGAGGTAGCTTGTTTATATATAAAAAAAAAAAAAAAAAAAGCTTATTTAATAAAGCAAACAACTAGGAATTACTTCAAAGTACAACTTCTCTCTTACATACCAATATTAACAACATGCAGCCAAATCTAACTAGATACTTCTCGCTACAGAGGGAGAGGCTTGGCTTACTAATGTTTATTGATTTTAGAGAAACAACTAATCCAATCTCAAAACACAGGAACAAGAAATCATTGGCTAAAGATGTCTCTGAGATTAATTCTGCAGGAGTGCACATTTCAGGTTTCTACACACAGTAATATCATATGGAACTTTAAAATTAGTACAGAAACTTGATTGTCTCAAAATGCTGTAATCAGTACAAAGAAAGTCTCTTCTCAAATTACAACATGTTGTTAAATGGCATGTCAAATGTTATTTCATTTCTTGTTCCTGTTATACAATGTGACAATGTGAACCTGAAAGTAGAGGCATTCAATGAATATGGAGAATTTTGTATTCTTCTGAAAGTGCTTCATGCTCAGATTTAATTCAATTTGATTTCTTAATGATACAAAACCATAAAGTAACAATCTGCTAAATAAAATAATGTTATATGACATAGTGTTTATTTCAAACAATGCATGAATTCAAATGCATATATCTGAGAACACCACTTGTAGCAGTTAAAATATGAAAGTATTAGGAAAGTGGGATTCATTAAAATAACAAAATGTAACTGCTGTATAGTTATTAACAAAAAACTATGACCACCAATAATGGGGAAAAAATTAAGCTGAAGGTGTTACTATTCTAAAGCATGAAACAAATTTCCCAAGGTTACTTAGAATTACCACTCATAAATACGACAAACAGCATTCAGAAGTGTAAACTCTACAAGACAGAAATATTGCTCTTATTATACAATATGTAACAAAAATAAAGAAATGAATGTCCCATTCATCAGGCCCATTTTTACATGTGCCCCATCATCTAAAGTACTAAGCATTAGAGCCCAAATATTTTGAGATTTTTGTCACCGATACCGATTCTGATAAAGAGTCTGTGATCTCTGATAACTAAATAAAAAGCCCCTCTCCTGGGCTCAAAACAAACACAAAAAAAATTAATTATTCAAATAAATGCTTCACATTTTATAATAAATAATGCATACAAATTAGACTTTAGGTTTGTACAAAAAACTGTTAAGAGTTATTCAGAAAAATAATCATAAAACCAAACAATATTATTTAAAAATATCAATATAACTCTCAATTCAACTTTATCAGTATAATCAAATACTCAAAATTGTGAAATATTATATTCTTAAATTCTGTGCTGTTCACAAAAAAATTAACAAAACAATAAATCTCAGTTATTGTAAAGATCAACTAATATGAGTAACATGGTCAAACTAATGCTCCCATGCCAGTAAAGAAAGGTTATAATGCAGAAATACAGCTTCTCTGCATTTACTCCATAGTGGAGCTCCTGTTGCCATCATGAATGATGTCTAACACAGAACACCTGGGGCCTCATGTATAAATGGTGCGTACGCACAAAAATGTTAAGTATGTCAATTTCCACTCTCATATCACAATGTACAAAAACTAAAAATAAAGCCACGCACATTTTCACACCAGCTCAATCCCTGGCATATACAAGTTCTCAACTCGGTTTTGCAAACTGGTGGCACCCAGCATCAAAGCAGTGATACTGTTTCTGTGTGGTTTCCCTTTATTTTTTAGATTCACATCTCTGATGCGGCTTTATCAAATACACTGAAATTAACGGCATATCGTTTTTTTAGTTCAAGGCATCAGATTGTAATCAACCTGCAACAATATAATGGTGCACTGAATGGCCAAACTATTCCAAATACCATAACCACATTAGTAGTGTTCCTCAAAGTGCACCACTTGGAGTATTTTAATCCACTGTATCCGAGTGCTCTACAGCAGATTGTGTCAAGTGTGGGGAGAAATATCAGGATTCAGCTTCTAACACACGCTGCCTCAGCCATGGGCACAGTGTATTTGAACTTCTCCCATTAACCAAATGCTTCAGAGTCTTTCCTGTAAGGAACTCGCAGTTCAGAAAAAGTTTCATCCCAAGAGCTATAAACGCACTCAATCAGTCCATCAAGTGCCCCTGGGAAAACTCTTTGTACTTAGAAGTACAACTGCCTCACTGTAAACTTGCCACTTATGCTTTCATATTGTATATTTTTCACTGTTTTTTATCCTGTTATGATTGTTTTACCATTTCATAGGAAAATAAGTTTATGGAGGATTTGCATATTGAATCTCATTGTACCATACAATAACAATAAAGGAATTCAATTGAATTTAACAGAAAAGAGCACATATTTACAGATGATGACAACTGGCTTCTAAATCGATTTAGATTTCCAGATGCTATCTTCTTGGAGCTCTTGATATCACTTCTAAGATGAAATGCAGTAAAGTATATATATTACATTATACAGATATAATTTTAACTTCATTTAAATAATGTATATTGTTAATGATTAAATATGCTAGGACTTGGTGATGACGTGGTAGCGATGAGCTGGTGCCCCGTTCAGGGATTGTTCCTGCCTCTCGCTGTATGCTTGCTGGGACTGGCCCGACCCTAGATGGATAGATGGATGGAATAATTAAGCATGTACTACGAAGATATTTCAATGTTCCTTAAAAGCTTTGAAGAATCGGAGTTCTAAGCTTACAGATGGCTTAACATTTATTAAAGAGCTGATTGTGTGGCGATTTGTTATTTGGAAAAAGAAAAGAAAGGCCAGAAATCGGGAGTTAGTACATTTGAAAGAGACAGTACTGCTGCATTAAGTTATTTTACTGAGGGTTGCGCATGGCACAACAAGCATCTTGAGGGAGGCAAGAACAATCTCTGGAAGGGGCGCCAGCTCATCGCTACCACTGCACCAACATGCATCAATGTTTTATATATACTTTAATTTCTATCATCATGAAAATGATTTTAAGTATACATCTTAGTATTTAAATTTTTCAGAGAGCTGTAACATTAGGAATGTAATGTATTCTGTGTCCTGTCGGCATAAGAGAAAGCCCGTCTAAGAAGCATGTAGTGATTCACACACATAAGAAAACATAAAAGAAATCATGGAATATGAAGCATTTAACGCACTACTTTAGATACGATGGGATTTGAGAAACAATTAAACCAAACGATTTTATGAAGTTTATGACATTTTGCTTTAATGACAAAATAAATTTTGATTAAAGTGGAAATTTCAACCTTCCCCACCCCCCCCGTGTGTCCCAGGTTTCTTTCTTTTCTCTGAACCCTAATACGCTTCCATATGGCACTCAGAAAGTGGGCTATGATTTGCCTTTTCAAAGCGACTTTCATATCTGAACACTTCTTATTTATTTTGGGCACCGTGCGACTTCCTGAACTTGAGTTTTTACGCCACTCGCCAACTTCCTTATGTTGTTTATATCACTGCTTATAATAAACCAACAAATATTACATTTTTCCTTATCTCTACTTGGTATTCGTCGAAATTCTTCTTTTTCCCCTGTGCTTTTGTCATTGTCTTTTCACAGAATTTGCATATTCAAAAGCGTGCAATTCTGGGAGGAGTTGGGGTAGGGCAGCAGACATGTGCATGAGCGTTACTTTTTGTATGCATCTGAATTTTTTTTGTGCATACGCAAATTTCTGCTTTTGACCGTATGCCAAGTTTTAGTGTGAATTCTACGCATGACGTTATGCATGAGCGCCCAGGTTACTGATGCTGGCGGATATCCCAAATATTTTCCCTAAACAGAAAAATATTTGAGGACCCAACACTCAAAGGGGTAGACCGAATTACAGACTATTACAAGTTCAGTGCTGTAGATCTTTCATAACATCTTCAGGTTAATTTTGGTTTTGTCTTACTCCAGACATCCAATGCTGCAATACTATTGTAAAATACTAGTATTTTTCATTTGTTTTGCACATCACTTCCACAATCAGTGATTTTACAATTTTTAAATTGTTAGTTTGTACTGTCATTTATAATACTGACATTTTTCTACTGCAATATTCTGCTTTTTGGTTGATGTCTGTACTAACTACAGATCTTAAGCTCTTCTTCAGCACCCTAAAAGTATTGTTTTGCTGCTGATCAAGTTCTGTTTTCTCATCCATATAAAAACACCCTAACTTGCTGTTCTCTTACAATAAAACTGTTAAGCATTCATTGTGAAGGGCAAGCAAAAGCAGGCTTACTTTCTCATTAAACATAATGGGAAATAACCACTATATTCTGGATGTTCCATTTACAACTTTAAAATCATAATGTTAAAGAGCATATTTAGTGTCACAGAAGCATACTTGGCTATCTCAAACAATGTGCATCTTTTGGAGGCTGCTGACACTCAACTACTAAAACAAAAGCATAATAAAAAATAAGTATCAGAGTTGTGTGTTATACAGTATTTTCACTGAATCTCTAAAGGGGGAAAAGAATCTCTCATGTTATTCTTTGAATACTGGACCCTCATCCGGTGCTCCACTCTGCATAAGCTTATCAAATTGGACTGCTCTGCATATTTCATATACCTAAGCTTCTTGTGACTTGTTTTAAAAATTTGCTGACATTATTTTTTTATTTAGTAGTAAATTTTTTAAGTTGTTAATGAAAGTAAAAGTTCATTACAATATAGTATAAAATTGAATATACTCAGTAACTCCATCTGTGAAACTTAAATAGGCTCACCGTGCCTTAACTTATATAAAATATTTATGGGCACTGACTTCAAGTCTTTCACACCTTGAGCAGAGGGCTGGAGGAGGGAGCAGGGTGCTGGTGACTAAAGTAACAAGTGCGTTTAACATAATTAAGTACACTTCACATATGCATACAGGCATGGAAATTTCCTGGTTCCACGTTTCTCTTTGATTGTGTCACTTTCCATGCAAGTGAAGACTGCACAGTGGAAGAGGCATTAGAACTGCAAGCTTTACAAAGGCACTGCAAACAAAAAAGCAAATTAGTAATTATGACGCATACAAAGGTGCATTAAGTACAAATAAAAATGTAATAGTAGTTAGAACTGTTAACCTGCATTCAAATATTTTTGTAGTAGTTGGACGTTGTTCAGTGTTAGCCATCATGGATGAAATGAGAAGTCAAGTAAAATTACTTCTTATTGGCTAACTAAAAAAATTATAATATGCAAGCTTTCAAGGCAACTCAGGCCTTAGCCAATAAAAAAAGGTGCCATTTTCTTTGACTTCTCCTTTCATTCAAATATATTAAAACCCTTACTTTGGTATAATTTAACAGATTGATAAAAAATTTTATTAATGGGGTCTTTATTTACTGGTAGAGAAATACTGTCTAATGCTTCAGAGTCTAAAGAGTAAAATAGATCAACATCTATTTATACCCCTGAGTGAAGATGTCTATCACTCATATTCAGAATTAGCAGAATATATTCTACATAGCCACGGAGCTTTTTATACTTTGAACGACTGGATCTGATGGTAATGATAACCTACCTACACCGTAGTATATTGTAAATTCATCCTGCAAACTGAATAACAGTTAAAGATAAGCTGTGGTACTTGTAACATTCTTTCAGTTTTGACAAAAAAAGCAAGAGCAGATACAAACATTTAGGAAGCCCATTCAGTTCTTTAACAAAACCTTTTTGAGATGCGCCAACACAAAGTTCAGCCACTGAATGAAAGGATCCAAATTCTTGAGCAATCCTATAAATTAGGCGCTGAGGTGATGCCAGCTAATTTGCAACTTCTGGACAGGCAATCAAGGTCTCAGGCATTTAAAGGATGGCAAAATTGTAATGTATTTATAAGCAATATGAATAGTTAAAAAACACAATTTTATATGTATATATGTCTGTGTGTTGTACTGTGACTTATCCCAGTAACTTAACTATTTAGATTATATGTAGTAAACATTTATTTGCATTCCTTTTTCCCCTCAACACAAACCTGGAATGTTCTCTTCAAATAATTAACAATTTTGGCACACGTATATGCAAAAACTTGCATATAGATCTTGTAATTTTTATAAAATGACAATTTTTACAACCTTCTGCTAAAGAAAGGCATACATTCATAGAAATCATAATAAAGTGCTTATTAATATGTTATAACCAATTATGTAGGCCATTTTAGCAACCACAATAACTAAGTAACAGTGGGTCACTGCTGCCACCAAATTGAATATCATTACAACTGTCTGCCTTATATGCATTATGGACTAAGCCATACAAGCGGCTAAGTTGCTAAGCAATCAGTCCGTTTATAGTGCCAACTATAATAGTGAGGATAATGTAAATAGTAAGGTGGAAAGATTTAATACTAAAGTGAGAGCTGCTGTTGACATAGTTGCACCTGAAAAGACAGTGAAAAAATCTTCTAGCATTGTTATACCATGGAAGACCCAAAGAGTGTCTGATTTAAAGAGAACATGCTGCAGAGCTGAGCGTCAATGGAGGAAGACTAAACTTACTATCCACCATGAAATATTAAAAGTCAAAATAACAGAATACAATAACACTGTCCGTCTTGAGAGACGCTGTTATTTCTCCAAGATTATAAATAACAATGCTAGTAATCCCAGAGTCTTATTTTCTACAATTGATCGCCTACTAAACCCAGGTAACTCAAAGGAATGCCTCAAAGTTCTTCCAGTAAAACCTGTGAGGCTATCGCTGTATTTTTCAATCAAAAAATTAATGATATTAGAAATAACATAGTATATCCCTCCAACACTAAGGATCCTCCTAAACCCCAGCATCCTGTTATAAACAAATTAAACTCTTTCACTAGGATAGATTTACCTGATTTACAAAAATAATCTCTCAATTAAAACCTCCACCTCGCCCTTGATCCAATACCAACAAGGTTTTTCAAAGAAGTATCAGGCGTGCTAATTGATAATGTTCTGGACATAGTAAATTCGTCATTAGATACGGGGGTCTTCCCAGACTGTCTTAAGACTGCTGTAGTTAAACCCCTTCTTAAGAAACATAATCTTGACCCTCGCTCTTGAAAATTTTAGACCCATCTCTAACCTGCCTTTAAGTAAAGTTCTAGAGAACAGTCATTATGCAGATAAATGACCACCTTAATAAACATGCTATTCTTGATAAATTTCAGTCGGTTTTAGAACAAATCACAGCACAGAAACTGCACTCGTTAAAGTAGTAAATGATTTGAGTGAATGCAGACAGAGGCCATTTATCTGTTCTCATCCTCTTAGATCTGAGTGCTGCATTTGACACCATTGATCATAATATTCTTAGAAATCGCCTTAGTCAATGGGTGGGCCTCTCTGGCATGGTCTTAAATTGGTTTGAATCCTACCTGACAGGGAGAAAATTTTTTGTTAGTTGTGGGAATTACAACTCAAGACACATGATATCCGATATGGTGTTCCACAAGGCTCTATCCTGGGTCCGCTGTTATTCTCAATCTACATGCTTCCGTTAGGTCAGATTATCTCAGGGCACAATGTGAGCTACCACAGCTATGCTGATGACACACAGCTGTACTTATCAATAGCACCTGATGACCCCGATTCTATTGATTCACTAACAGAATGTCTGACTTGTATCTCAGAATGGATGAATAGTAACTTTCTCAAGTTAAATAAAGAGAAAACTGAAATCTTAGTGATTAGCAATAATGGATACAATGAGGCTATTAGAAATAAACTGGATACATTAGGATTAAAAGTCAAGACGGAGGTAAAAAGCTTAGGGTAATTGTTGACTGTAATCTGAATTTTAAATCGCATATTAATCAGATCATTAGGACAGCATTTTTCACTTAAGAAACATAAGTAAAGTTAGACCTCTTATATCACTGAAAGATGCTGAGAAATTAGTTCACGCTTGTTTTCAGTCGACTAGATTACTGTAACGCACTCCTCTCAGGACTACCCAAAAAGACATCGCGTTTGCAACTAGTGCAGAATGCAGCTGCTAGAATCCTAACTAGGAAAAGAAAATCGAACACATTTCTCCAGTTTTGATGTCACTACACTGGTTACCTGTGTCATTCAGGATTGACTTTAAAATTCTGCTTATGGTTTATAAAGCCTTAAATAATCTCGCCCCGTCTGTATATATCGGAATGTCTTGACACCTTATATTCCAAATCGTAACCTCAGATCCTCAAATGAGTGTCTCCTTAGAATTCCAAGAACAAAACTTAAAAGAAGTGGCTGCTATGCACCTAAAATCTGGAATAGCCTGCCAATAGGAATTCGCCAGGCTAAAACAGTGGATCACTTTAAAACACTGCTGAAAACACATTACTTTAACATGGCCTTTCTATAACTTCAATTTAACTTAATTTAACTTAATCCTGATACTCTATATGTTCAATTCATCATAATAACTATTCATGGTGGCTCTAAAATCCGTACTGACCCCTATTCTCTTTTCTGTTTCTTTTTCTGGTTTCTTTGTGGTGGTGGCCTGCGCCACCTCCACCTACTCAAAGCTTCATGATGCTCCAACAATGATGGATGGATTAAAAGGCAGAACTCTACGTGACCATCTTCATCAAGCCCTTCCGTCAGAACCCTAAATCCCAAGAAGACTGTTTCATTTATGTTAGGTAGAATGCCCAGAGGGGACTGGGCGTCTCATGGTCTGGAATCCCTACAGATTTTATTTTTCTCCAGCCGCCTGGAGTTTTTTTTTTTTTTTTTCTGTCCCCTGGCCATTGAACCTTACTCTTATTCGATGTTAATTAATGTTGATTTATTTTTTTTTTCTTATTGTGTCTTTTATTTTTCTATTCTTTATTATGTAAAGCACTTTGAGCTTCTGTTTGTTATGAAAATGTGCTATATAAATAAATGTTGTTGTTGTTGAAGTGTCTGGCAGGTGTTGAAGTTGTTGTCATACTTAGTTGTGAATTTGAATTTCGTTGTCATGAACCACAAGACAGGTTTTGCAATTGCTTCACCTTTCATCAAAATCGTTGATATTTTACCAAAATTTCTTTAGTTGATTTCCACAGACTGCATTACTGAGGATTTGTGTCCAAAGCCTTTTATTTTTTAAACTTTACTTTGACATTTTGCCAACACTTAAATAACTTGATAGCTTTTTGTTCAGTTACAACGCAATTGAAACTATGTTGTGGTATGTGATTTCACACAGGATGTTCAAATAGGGAAAAAGTGCGTAAGGGTGCCATTATATACAAAATAATAACTGTTCGTGCACTTCAGAGTAGGAATGAGTTCAGGGTTTGTATTGTTATATACAGTATGTTCGTCCCTATAAGCCATATTTAAATATTTACTTCATCTTTATTCACAGAAACTTTTTTTTTTTTTTTTTAAATGAAATCCCTTTTGGCGTTTGGCATTTTTATTTAATTGTTGTTTATTAATATTAAAACAACTAGCTGATTACCCAGTGGCTTTGCTCAGAGTGCAAGGGGGAAAAAAAAAAAGCAGTATATAAATTATTAAACAGAAAAACATTAACATGTAAGAAGTAAAGATACAGTCGACCCTTTATATACGATCGGCCTGACATGTGAACAACTTGATTTACGACCAACGTCTTGCATTACGACCCGAATGCGGTCACGTGTATCCGCTTGTGCGATTGTAAACAGACAGCAAAGAGAGCGTTCGTAAGCATCAGTCGGAGCCCAGATACATTTTTTTTGTGGATGTAATTTCGGTCAGTGCAGTGATTTATCTATATATATAATTCACTAAGACCATGGCAAGCAAGATGCATAATTGCTAAGGAAGGAAGAGAAGGTAACGAAGGTAAAGAAAAGTGATCACAATTGAAACGAAGAAGGAAATTGTGCGGAAATATGAGAGTGGTGTTCGTGTGACCGATCTCAGTAATATGTACAGCATGTCGAAATCCACCATCTCGACAATTTTACAAAGAAAAGATTTGCACAAGGAGGCTCCTTCTAAACAATAACCACCTTCCGTTTCATTCTCCTCCTCCTCCCTTCCTGCAGCCCAAAGATGTCAAATTAAATGGTGAATACAGTATGAAATTGTTGTTTCTCGCAATGCCACTAATAGTTAGAACTGCATCTCCCAGCAGTCCTTGCAGGGGCTGTTGAGGTCAAAGGTGGCCAGAGGGGTTTAAAAGGAGGACAGGTGTCAAAGAAGAAAAAAAAAGTTTTGTTTTGGTGCGTTGTGTGTTACGTTTATCTGTCGTGCTTCCTGCTGTTGTTTGAACCTTAATTAATCATTGTGTCCTGGACTGTATTCATTTGTTGGGGTCTGGATCGTCTGTCTACCTGTATACTGAGGACTGTGTTTGGTTTCATTGGCTTTCCTGCAAAAAAAGGAGTGCTCCTGAACCATCCATCTGACTTTCTGTAACTACCGGTAGGACTGAGTTTTCTTTCACCCTTTCAACATACAGATCGCTAGACTTAACTTCACCACTTCTCATTTCATCTGGTTTGGTTTACATGGACTTTGCTGCGTGTTTATTGTGTTTTTTTGTTAAATGTAATATCGCCGAAGGGGTCAAGGGTGGTATTATTGTTTTCATTTAGATAATTTTAATTTCATTATATTCTTTATCGCTTAATGCTCCCTGGGTGATTTATTTGGTCTCTGTATTGTGCGGGGGTGTGTGTGTGTGTCGGTCCAAGGCTTGGGTTGTACCTGGTAAGCCACCACTAAAATAAATAAATCACCGTCACATTGAAGATGTGAATCTTAGCGGCACTTGACTGCTACACTGGTAGGCTAGGCACTTTTTATAACTTAGTTATAACAGTACATTAGAAAAATTATTGGTGTTTTGGTAAATTATGCACATTATACAACCCTTTTTTATTATGAAAAGGTTAAGTAAGTGTTGCAGTGGGAGGTTTGGAACACATTATGGGTATTTCCATTATTTCTTATGGGAAAAATAGTCTTAACTTACAACCAGCTCTCGCAAACGAATTGAGTTCGTAAGTCAAGGGTCCACTGTACATTGAGCAGTACTGGAGTGCTGTCGGGTAAAGTACATTTTAAATGCGCAATAGCACAACAGGTAAGTAGCACTAACAGCAGCTTAAATGTATTTGGATCATCTCTCAGTCGGTAGCAGATCCCTTGTGAAAAGTGCTACACGACCGCTGTGGTATAGAAATTAAATTTTCTATGCGATCCTGCAAATTTCTGCTGGACAGCCTTGCAGTACGTGTCTGCGATTTAAGACAAAAATTATTCTGAGAAATGTGGACGCTGCCCTTCCATACTTAATGGGCAGAAGGTCCAAACAATTCCTAAGTAGAAAACTTAACATGAAGAGGTCGGTACATCTTCTTAGATATAAACCTTCCATCTTCTTAAAAGAATTCATCACAAAAGCAACCTTGAATGTTGCAGGGTTTTGGTGACCTGAACTCGCCTTAAGAGAGAGTAAGTAGTCGTGAAGCGAAATTTACAAAGAGAGTTTTTCTATGATGGCGCTGATCACACTCATTCGCAATGATTTGCACTCTCCCAGGAGCTGACGGGGCACTCGAAGTGTCACAAACAGTGCAAGACGAGAGGACGCTGCCCGAAACTGTGAAGCTCTCAACCCGGCACAGCAGCCCAACATTTCGTGCCTCCAAGCGTCCACTTTGTTCTCACTACCCCTTGCCGCTGACGTCGTCTTCACATTGTTTACAGCTTGGCGCAGTTAAAAAGTAGAAAGACGCAAAGCTGTTTTCCTCATCTCTTCTACTATCAACTACTGCCAATTAAAAAAAAAAAAAAGTTATAATGTGGCGGTTTCTGCGACAGTAATGTGGACGAATAAATAAAACTTCTCTGTCAGAACACACCTGGAGGCGGACGGCTCAGTGCTGGAGTCCAGAGTGGAGAGTGATGCGGGCCGCACTTCTATGGGATAAATCGGCGTGTTTGTGTTTACTTCTTTTCAATATCAGTAAAATAACTCACACAAATAATAATTCGTAAAGACGATATAAAAATGGCGTCGACAAACAAAGTGATTAGTTCCTGTATTATAATATGTTCTGTGGTCATACAGTACGAAGTTTCCATTAAAAATGCGAAAAGAATTTGATAGATAGATCGATCGATAGAGATAATTGGTTAATTCAGTTTTCTGTCTTGTAATCTCCCATATTAGCTTAAAAAATCATCATCATCAATTAAGGAATTGATTTAGATATTTGTATGAATTGAACCCCTAAAAAATGTAGTCGGCCATAAAACAGCAAAAAATTTGAAACGGTCATGTGACCAAAAACAGTAACATTTTCCATGGGGGACAAGGGGTTCCCTTATTGCTAGATGAGATTTTTGTAGGAAACAAAGAGCAATGTGGAATCCTAATAAAAGAGCACAATTTTTTGCAATGAAATTAACTTTTGTGACAACCAGCATCTCAGGTGATATTAACAGTTTGGGCAGATGAAAGCAATTTCATTTTCATGACCAGAATATCATCATAGAGAAATCGCTATACTTTAAAATTGCTCTCTTAGTGGTTATTAAAGGATAAGTCTGGTATTTTTCCATTCTAGGTTATTTCTTCACAATCATAGCATATACTAGTTTCTCACATGAAATTATATTCTAAAGTGAAGCATATTCATAAATTAAAAAAATAAAAATAATTTAGCTATTCTTGCTTTTTATAATGGAGTTTATGGATACAGGGTCGCAATATAAAGAAAATACAAAAAATTTACCAAATACTGTAGGTCTATTTTTCAAGCGAAAAAATGTTAGAATATCGAACTATGTCTCAACATTACACACACATTGAAAACAGTGTATGCATGTTGTTTTAAGAAGGGACAAAAGCAAAAAGCGAATCACTGTTATAAGACTCTTAAAAGGGGACAAGCTGACAAGCTAATGATAATACACGCATATACTTCAATGAGAGAACATTGAGCTTGCACATGGAATTTAATCAAGTTAGAAGAACTGAACAGATATTATAGGTATTAATCCATCTTCCTAAACAGCTTATCTAGGGCAGGATTGAAATAAAAGGATCCACGTCAGCATCGGAGGCAAGTATTGAACAACCCCTAGACCAGGCACGTCAAACTCACTACCATTGGTGGGCCGCTTTGACTGCTATATGTGGGTCAGTGGGCCGCACTGTAGCAAATACTATTATACAAAGTTACTGTAGCTTTCTTTCCAAAACTGAAAACTTTAAAAAATTTAACACTTAAAGTTTATAGAAAAGCAAATTATTTCCATACAATCTCCGTATAACAGTGTACAATTAGAGTTTTAGCCTCTTATCTACAACAACATTTATTTATATAGCACATTTTCATACAAAAAGTAGCTCAAAGTGCTTTACATAATGAAGAATAGAAAAATAAAAGACACAGTAAGAAAATAAAATAAGTCAACATTAATTAACATAGAATAAGAGTAAGGTCCGATGGCCAGGGTGGACAGTAAAAACAAACAAAAAAAAAAAAACTCCAGACGGCTGCAGAAAAAAAATAAAATCTGTAGGGATTACGGACCATGAGACTACCCTGTCCCCTCTGGGCATTCTACCTAACATAAATGAAACAGTCCTCTTTGGATTTAGGGTTCTTACGGAAGGACTTGATGATGATGGTCACGTAGACTTCTGGCTTTTAATCCATCCATCATTGTTGGAGCATCATGATGCTTTGAGTAGGTGGTGGTGGCACAGGCCACCACCACAAAGAAACCGGAAAAAGAAACAGAAGATCTAGATCCTTATATAGGAGTCTTACAGTCTGAGACTTATTTCTTTTGTCCCGACACTTGGCATCACTTGTTAGTAATCAATTCGTCAATATGAGGCTTGAAATCTTGTGCAGCTGCAACTTTTATGAGGGATGAAAGGTGCTCGACAGTAAGTCTTGGGGTATGGGGTTTTGGTAGCTTTCATTAACGAAAACAATTGTCATAATGGTAAGTGCTCCCGAACATAGACAGTACTCTCAATGCCAACTTACGCATCTGCACATACAAGGGTGGCAGGTAAGCATACAAGCCTGAAACACCAACTTCATTATATTTTGCCTTCAGAATAGAATCTGACTGCAGTTCAGTCAATTCCATTTGGATATTCTCAGGCGCATTCTCAACGTTGTAAAAGTATGGTGTCATAAACAGCACAAAGTCCTGTTCACGTGAACTGAAATCACGAAAATGCTCACTGACTCCATTACTCAGTAATTCAAGTTGGAAAGCAAATCCTCCAAAAATCTAATTTTACTTTACTAAGTTTACTTTAAAGTTTACATTGTAAAATAAGCCGATATGCAAAAAGCCCCCTGACCTACACTAATTTTACAAACTCAAACTCACAAAAAATTGTTAATAAGCAACTCATCAACTTCTCGCATCCACTTCAGATCTTCAGCTGTAGTCTGCACTAACTGTTCGTTACAATACTAGTGCAAAATTACATAAAACTTGAGCAAAAAAAAAAAACATGAATATCCACCATCCTCTTTCGCTTATCCGAATCGGGTTGCGGGTGCAACAGCTTGAGCAGAGATACCCAGACTTCCCTCTCCCCAGCCACTTCTACTAGCTCTCCCGGGGGAATCCCGAGGTGTTCCCAGGGCAGCCGGGAGACATAGTCCCTCCAGCATGTCCTGGGTTTTCCCCTCAACAGGGAGACATCCTGATCCGATGCCTTAGCCACCTCATCTGAATCCTCTCAATGCGGAGGAGCAGTTCCCCTCGGATGACTAAGCTTCTCACCCTATCTTTAAGGGTGTAACGACCCCAGCTGAGTGATGGTCAACTCTCAGACTGATGGTTTATGAATTTTATTATCGTTTCCGCGACCTTGTTCCATAAACACACCGCTATAAAGAGCTATAAAAGGCAAAGTACAAAATAAAAAGCATGTAAATAACAAACATTTGTACCTTTGTTTTACATATAACACAGAGAAATGAATACCTTGTTCACTTTTCAGCAAGGTGTTTGATCGTTAACCCCATATGTCGCCATTTTCCTTTCCTATTCCCGGCAAAACTGCACAATTAATTATGCAAACTAAAGACACCCAATAACTTGTCAAAATAAAAAAAGTCATGCAAACGCTGTGATTAAAGCCCTGCTGAAGCATCATGTGTCCTTTACAAAGGGAAAGCCCAGACACACTGCGGAGGAAATTTATTTCAGCCGCTTGTATTCGCGATCTCGTTCTTTCGGTTACTTCCCACAGCTCATGACCATAGGTGAGGGTAGGAACATAGATCAACCAGTAAACTGAGAGCTTTGCCTAATGGCTCAGCTCCGTTTTCACCACGAAAGACTGATGCAGAGCCTGCATCACCGTGTACGTCGCACCGATCCGTCTGACGATCTCCCGCTCCATTACATGAAAATATGCAAGCTATTACTACTCATGATGGTCAGTTCTGCCCAGTGGCCAATCTCAGCAGCCAAGCCAGTAGTGTAGCCCGTCAGGCTGCTGCAGCCTAGCACTTCAGTTGTGACATCGCGGCTAAATTAACTTTGGTCAGGGTTTGGGGGCCAATGTCATGCCTAGGATATTGAGGAGCTGATGCCACAGCTGCAACTATACTAGCAGAGGACGTTTCCGTTACCGTAATGCCATGGGAAAATGCGCTTTTGTCAGAAGGCGGAAGAAAGAAACGTCAATAAGTAACGCCGAAGATGCAGAATGATTCAATCACAAACGATAGAAATCATTTTGTACAAGTTTAGTGCTAACTAGGATCTGTCATGCGGGCCGCACAGATTTCTGTTGAGGGCCGTGTGTTTGACATGCCTGCCCTAGACAGAGAGCCAGTTCATTGCAGGCTGAATACACATGGGCCACTTTAGCAATTCCAGTTCACCTAACCTGTGTACATTTGGACTGTAGGAGAAAACCGGAGTACCCAGGGAGAACATGCAAACTCAATGCAGGGAACACCCAGGACACAGACCCCATTCCCTTTCACTGTGCGTCACAGTGCAGCACTAGCACTATGCCCCTCTACCTCCTGATAATAAAAAATATCTCCATGTTATAGAATGGGTTCATCATCACACCTAGATTTAATATGGACTATTGTATGAGTTATTATTGACAATTCAATCCACCACCGCAAATGTTTGAATACCTTTGTTCTAACACATTTTCAAAATCTCAAAAGGTAGAGATTGGAGGAGGAGAAAAAAAAAGCTTTATTCTGTCAGCTTTACCCAAGAGTAACCTCCATTTTTATTTCTAGACATGGCTAATGATTTTGAGACCTAATAAGTCAGAAGTCTCTCAAAGCCCCCCACCCCTGGTAAAACAAATGGCAGCTTTTTGCTGTGTTACTAAAGAGAGAAAAAAATTAAAACATTTTAAAACAAATCCATGAAAAATAAAGTAAAAAGAAAAACAAAGGGGTGCCTCTAGTGCCCCAGAGCCCCACAACAGGGCTAGGCAAACAGTCAAATTAAATTTTCCTTCACTGATTAGCTGGGTATATCGATGTCAATAAACATCACTGTAAAAATTTCCTCAAAGCACCAAACTGCAGCTGTCACTTATTTTTATAGAAGAGCAAAGGCATATTTGCAACATCTTACCACTGCGTGCCCATGATTTCTCACTCTTTTACACCATTCTTAAGTAGCTCACTATACTTAAAAATCGCTCACTGTGGCTGCACATGTTGGAATTTTTTCTTCTGAATATGGCAGGTTCGCCTCTTTTAAAAGGTCCCCTGACTAAAGCAGCTCATATGCCTGATGGAATGTCAGCTTATACTGTAGGTGACTCATCCTCAAGCTGATGCAGCTTATCAGCAATGTTACAATATTGTTCATTCAAAATCTGCAGGGTCTCAGGGCAGCTGGAGACTGTGGCAGAGGACAAGGAAAAAGGCTGTGTCGTGGTGCTCATTTGGTCTTGTGAACAGTGCTTGAAGTGGGCCAGTACCTGTGGTGCTTGAAGTTTCAAGGGACCCCTTCTTCCCATCGATATCTTATATTAATATACGCACATTCCGACCTCCAAGGGGGGCCCCCCTGCCCAAATGTATAAAAATAATAACGAATTAAGTGATAGAACAAGACGCCGACTAAAGAGAGCACTGCCAGTAATTTGGTTTCATTTCTAAAAAACACTGCAAATAGAAATGTAATTGTACTGTGAACACAAGATAAGAAATCTGAAATAAACTATTTACATTATATATCAAAGCAGTGCCTTACATTTTTTTAAAAAGCCAATGCCATTGTCTTCCTGCATGCATATCGTACATTGCAAGCTCACAACACCAATCAACATTCAGTGTTATGCACTTTTTGGTGCACATTGTTTGCACACATAAAAAAAGGAAAACATGATACAGCCAAGGCATTATAAAATGCAGCAAAGCAATTTTTTTTTCCTATAAAAACGCATGCCAAGTCACTGAGGATGCTATGTTTGAGTGAATAAAAGCAGCCTCTAAACTAGATTCCTGTTGGCATTGTGATTTGTAGCAATTTTAAATGAACCTGGAACAAAATCACCTTTGAATTATCATAACAACATTACTGAATACTTCTACATGTCTTAAAGTTACAATAATCTGTCAGGCAACACAATTGCTTTGTCCTGGAATAAAATACCTGTGTACCATAATCCTCCAACGCCACCCCACTAACCGGTGTGGATACTTTCCGCGGTACATGGATAGAGCAGTTATTATTTGTAAACCACAAGCATCTCTCCAATGGTGATGTTTTGAAATAATGTGAACTTTTAAGACATCACACAACCCTACCCCACAATACTCACATTAAATAACATAGGACATGAGCTGTGCAACCTGCCTGCTTGCCCACGTGAGGGACAGGACACCCTCACATGCGCAGACCTAGATTGAAATGTTGGAGTAACACCATGCTAAGATGGCAAGGATGCGCAAACTATACACAGGCAATTTGAATCCAGAAAGCAAAATCTGTAAGACAGCAGTTCTACCACACTGTTAGTAGAAGAGTAGTTGAAGAAAAATAAAAATAAATGAACAAGTTATAAAAAGTAACAGGAAGATGACAGTCCTCAACAGTATGCTTTGTCAAACTGGTAAAGAACTGCAGACATGCAACTCAAACCTTTTCAAAACCCTACTTATTTTCACAAACAAACTACTTTTTCCAACAAGAATATCTCTACACATTATTTGCACATGCCACTGTAACTTATTGATTACTAGCAAAATACCCGCACTTCGCAGTGGAGAAGTAGTGTGTTAAAAAGTAATGAAAAAGAAAAGGAAACATTTTAATAATAATGTAACATGATTGACATTGTCATGAGTGTTGCTGTCATATATACACACATATATATACACGTGTGTGTGTGTGTGTATATATATATATATACACACATACATACATACATACACATATACTGTATATATATATATATATATATATATACACACACACACACAAACATATATATATATATATATACACACATATATACAGTATATATACATATACATCCACATACGACGTATATATACATATATATGTGCACAAAACCACGCTTTTATCAAGGCTTCCGTCGGGTAGTCTTTTGAAACGAAATTTTCCTTAAATCAGTCCTAGCAACGCGCTTTCTTCCGACTAACATTTTTGTAGCTCTGATGTGTGCATCAATGTAATCGGTGTACCAGGAAATTATGCATTGACAGAAGTTTCCCTTTGCTTGGAATGCAAAGTGTGATTAAATGTGTTATTTTTTAACGCGTTATGGAGCACATGCAAAGCTTCTCAGCTGTGCTTGTGCTAAGAAAAGGAAACATTTTAAAAATAACGTAACACAATTGTCAATGTAACCTTTTGTAAGTAGTGCCTGGAGGATTCAGAGTGTGGAGAAACTCTAGAGACAGCGTGTGTATTAACTTGTGGATTTTTCTGTATTTAGTGGAAGCGTCACAAACTTGGTTCCGCAAGACTGCGTTAGCTGCGGTGCTCAGCTCAGAGCGAAATGAGGTGAATGGGAGGGGAGATGATGACGTGACTCCCCCAACCGCCTTAACTGTCAATCCCCCCACAAACACAGTCTCTCGGAATTTGCATAAGCACAGCCCTTCACCAGCAATTTTAACTTAGTTACAAAGTGATCAAAACTCTCGTTTATATCCTGCGTCCTCTCATTAAACTTGTATCCCACATTAGCCGTGGGCATGACAAATGCCAGCGGCAGCCTGTCTATGAACTTAATTTAAAGTTTAGGTTTACACCGTGCTTTGTTTCCGAAGTAGCTGCACTCATGAATATGGTTGTATGCGTCACTCGCTCGCTTCTTATTGTTTCGCTGTCTTCTGTATAATGCATGTTTTCTTCAGCGCTTTTTGGAACTCTTCCTTGTTTTCTATGTACTGCGTTGACAGTCAGTTCACGTGATTACGTGGGAGGCGTGATGATGTCACACAAAACCCTGCCCCCCCCCATGGCCATCGAGCTCAACTTCATTACAGTATATGGAGAAAAATAGCTTCCAGTTATGACCATTACGCGTAGAATTTCGAAATGAAACCTGCCCAACATTTGTAAGTAAGCTGTAAGGAATGAGCCTGCCAAATTTCAGCTTTCCACCTACACGGGAAGTTGGGGAATTAGTGATGAGTGAGTGAGTGAGTCAGTGAGGGCTTTGCCTTTTATTAGTACAGATTATTTGATCTTTGCTTCACAATAATTCTATGGTTTAAGACAAGAAGAAAAAAAATGAACAGCTAGCCAAATTGTTCCTGGAAATCTGCCTCTCAACACTACATGGTGTATGTGGGGAGTCAAATACACAAGTAACTGTTTGGGGTTCCAGTATTTGAATACTGAAACAACTTTTTGTGTAGTCATGAGAAATTAGGGTAACTTCATTCATTCCCAGCCTAAAAATGAAATTCATTACAAATTGGTAAAATACCGCCACTCTGTTTAAAGATAAAAATTGAAATAAAAGCCTAATAATTTTATAATAGGACAAGCAAGTTATACCACCGCAGTGGTAAATGTGAATATAAGGAATACATATTTTGATTAACTTAGTATTCTAGTATCTATACATGATAGGCAGGAGAGACAGAGAGAAAAAAAAAACACTTTCCCTATGACATTATTTTGAAAGGAGAACAATGTGGCGGTTCTCTCCAATATCTGCCAAAGTCTAAACCATACAGATACTCTTGTTATTAAAATTAATCAGAAATCACCCCTCTACTACATATAGACAATAGACACTCCTTACCTCTCCAACATACTCCATAACAAAGCTGTTTTTTTTAATCTTTTCCATGGTGCGTACTCCCCAGCCACGGCCATTCTCCGTCTTGAAAATGCACATGTCATACTGTATGCCTTTCTGCACAACTCTGTTAGGGCATTCAGGTCCGCAGTTGCAACGAGAATTGCATTCATAGATGGGCAAGCCAGCTTTAATCTTAACCTGGCCTTTATCATTGTAGGCAAACTTATTGAGGGATGCTCCAGGGCAACAACCACTTAAAGGGTCATGAAGACAATCTTTGCACTCACATCCAATGGCCACCTCAGTCAGAATAATGCCATCACCCACTTTGTAATTGTTAATGTAGGTAAAGTCTTTAGGTGGACCATCAAGATCCACTTCATTACTAACCAAGATTCTGCCCTTATGCTCTCGTGTGGCATTCAAATGAGCTTCCCACTGCTGCAGCAGTTTTCTCTGCTTGGCCTTCTGTACTAAGAAATGAGACAAGCCGTGGTCCAGTTTCTTCACGTTGCGTCTAAGTTTAAGCCTCTTCAGTTCCTGATCCAAGTCTTTGTGGAACTGCTTCAAGATCTTCAAACATCGAAGGTTTTTGCGAGGTTCCCATGTGTTCTCAGAATCAGGAAACTGTTTCCACTTCACAAGATAATATTCCTGTTCCTGTATCAAATATATAAAATTAAGATAATTATGGGGAATCATTAATAAAACAGGGATATAAAACATTACTGTTATATACAGTAAAAGGCTGTCATTTAGCAGTCAGAAAACAAACGTATCACATTTAATCCACATTTACAAATTTAATGTTATTTCACAATATAAAAACAAAAGGAGCGAATAATATTATGTAGAGATGTGTTTTTTCTTGCTTCAGGATTTTTGTTTCAATCTGTTAACAAATAAAGGTATGGTCACACACTTACTGTATTTAAAGCTGTGCAAGACTCCAAGCCAGATCTACTATGTAAGATCTATGAAATTTACAGTTTTTTCTTGTTTCTTACATGACCTGTTCAAGTGAATAAACTCAGCTTTAATTATTTGCACAGGAATAAAATGTTATATGGGGAAA
Organism: Polypterus senegalus; assembly: GCF_016835505.1. Lineage (NCBI taxonomy): Eukaryota > Metazoa > Chordata > Cladistia > Polypteriformes > Polypteridae > Polypterus > Polypterus senegalus. Next base: position 69,764,815 of record NC_053166.1, read on the forward strand.
GAAAACAATTACATTGACAAGTAATTAAAGAGTGAAAATTATATCAACAAACACAATTTTAAAATTGAAACATTAAGTAAAATGGGTACATGTTTAAACAAAATTAGATGATTCCCTACTTCAAAACACAAGACATTTCTCTCAGAATGTTGCACAACTGGCCACATGGGGGAGTGTGTGCGTTTAATTCAGCAAATACAAATATTTACTAGAACAGAGCATCTTAGTTCCACTGAATGTTGTATTTTCATTAAATTTCATGCAGAAAAGCAATATTTTACAAGTGTTATGTCAATTTACGTTCACTCCACAAATGTGCAATATACTGTACATGTAAAGAACCACTATGCAAAAAGTACAGTGCAAGAAATATGATAAAGCTGATATTGGACAGTAATGCACTATACTTGTCAAGTAAGCCAATCACCACACAAACCTAAGTGGTCACATGTTAAACACAAAGCAAAGCACCAGTTATAAAGCTAACAAGCAGTTCACTATGTGGCAGCTCATACCACAAGATGATAGTATTATGCACATAAGAAAAATCACCTTTTTGAGGAAAATGTCACTAAATAAAATCAGTATTGTGTTTAAGACAATATATTTTGTTTAAAAAAAATAAATAAATAAAACACCCTCCCATCCTCAAAGTAACCAAATGTACTGTATCTCAAAATTGACTTTAGCAAGTCTAAGCAAAGAGAATAACATTCAAATACAGATCAGACACCTTGTCTGACAAATGACGGTCTCCCCAATGGAAACAGTGTAACTGAATGAATTAAAAAGATGCAGTAGGGACAGGTAAAGCTAAGCTACTCCTGTTAACACAGCCGAGTTCTCATTAGGGCTTTTTTCCATAAGCCACCAGGGAACAACGCTGCATTTTAGTTTTGCTGGGCATTCTGGCATATTTTTTTCCTCTTTCTTCAACACCCAATGAGAAAGTGTGTCGTCTGTCATACTGAAATTATATTGTTCAATGGTATACACAATAAGGAATTTGCATACCTAATTATTTTTCTTTTATTTGTTCATAATAGGCAGCCAAGCAAATCTGCTTGTAGGAGTTGGGAATATCGAGTGGAAGCTATTGGGAAGGGGTATGAGGGCTGCAAATTTAAAAACAGATTAATAATTTTTTTTATTATTATATAAATCTAATATATAAAGCAGAGTTGATGTATGTGTGCATGCATGTTTGTCCGCCATACAAATCTGCACTAGGCTTCCAATCGCCACCAAACTGGGGATGGGGCTCCTTTGTGACCAGGAGGAGGTCATGGGGTATGTTTGGTTGGGGAAAATGTTCATGGTGAAGGGCAGGGCACCTTTTCACCGACAACGTTCAGCACACGTCCCCATACTTATCATCGACAAGATGGCCGCACTTTGCAGCAGACATTCACGGCGGTGCCATCTAGTGGCTCCTTTCATCCCTGTGCATCGCTCTTTACCCATGTTTCCTTAAATTGCCAAGAGATGGCGGAAGTGTTCAAGTAAGACAAGGCCGACTGCTTTGATCAGGTGAAGGGGAACTGCCATATGGATGAAAAACGTGAACGACCCAGTGCACGTGACCGGCTGACACACATGCGTTTCCGCAGGTCACACCCCCACACGGATAGTGCTGTATTTCATTCACCAAAGTCCGCTATATGGCACCACGTTTGAACAGAGACTCACATTAAAACAACAGCATCCTTCCCCCACCATTTTCCTCACACGCAGCTGCGGTTGTATGTCACTTCTCTCTGTAGTTACCAACGCCAACGTCCGTTAGTTAGCAGCACAGTTCAACACAGACACTCCTTAGAAACAGAGTACCCTCCCCGTCATTTTTTCCAGTACAGTTTCAGTGCTACTCTCTCTTACTGGCTTTCCATATCTGTGGTGCTATTTACTAGCTTTCCCACTCACAGTACAATTTCAGTGTTACTCTTTCTGACTGGTGCCATTTGTTCGCTTCCGATGTATTGTAAATAAGTTAAATTCATCTCACTGTGGTGGTTATTCCGTATGTAATACCATGTAACACATTATAATTGTCCTTCTTTTCACTAATATACCCATGCCACTGATAAAAACACGTAGAATTGGAAGGTCCACTTCAGATGCCAGAAAAAAAGTCTATTTCAAGGACGTCTTAAACGCCAAAGCAGACAGAATTCAGAGTGGATGAACTTACAATAAAATGTGAATCACAAAACTGTTTGTTCTGTTTCTATGTTCTGTTTCTTTCATTTGGGAAATTCACCAGTTATACAGTTGTGCTTGAAAGTTTGTAAACCCTTTAGAATTTTCTATATTTCTGCATAAATATGACCTAAAACATCAGATTTTCACTCAAGTCCTAAAAGTAGATAAAGAGAAACCAGTAAAACAAATGAGACAAAAATATTATACTTGGTCATTTATTTATTGAGGAAAATTATTGAATATTACATATTTGTGAGTGGCAAAAGTATGTGAACCTCTAGTAACTGAAGGCCTCTCTCACATTGGCTAATATTCATGTTCATGTTCATGAGTCCACCATCAGGAGAACACTGAACAATGGTGTGCATGGCAGGGTTGCAAGGAGAAAGGAGAAAAACAAACATTGTTGCTCGTCTGCAGTTTGCTAAAGATCACATGGACAAACCAGAAAGCTACAGATGAAACCAAAATAGAACTTTTTGGTTTAAATGAAAAGCGTCATGTTTGGAGAAAGAAAAACACTGCATTCCAGCATAAGAACCTTATCCCATCTGTGAAACATGGTGGTGGTAATATCATGGTTTGGGCCTGTTTTGCTGCATCTGGGCCAGGACGGCTTGCCTTCATTGATGGAACAATGAATTCTGAATTATATCAGAGAATTCTAAAGGAAAATGTCAGGACATCTGTCCATGAACTGAATCTCAAGAGAAGGTGGGTCATGCAGCAAGACAACGCCACTAAGCACACAAGTCGTTCTACCAAAGAATGGTTAAAGAAGAATAAAGTTAATGTTTTGGAATGGCCAAGTCAAAGTCCTGACCTTAATCCAATCAAAATGTTGTGGAAGGACCTGAACCGAGCAATTAAAGTTAGGAAACCCACCAACATCCCAGAGTTGAAGCTGTTCTGTACAGAGAAATGGGCTAAAATTCCTCCAAGCTGGTGTGGAGGAATGGTCAAAAGTTACCAGAAACATTTAGTTGCAGTTATTGCTGCAAATGGTGGTCACACCAGATAATAAAAGCAAAGGTTCACATAATTCCTAACCGGATTCCAAAAAAGTTGGGACACTAAATAAATTGTGAATAAAAACTGAATGCAATGATGTGGAGATGGCCATTGTCAATATTTTATTTGTAATAGAACGTAGATGACAGATCAAACGTTTAATCCGAGTAAATGTATCATTTTACAGGAAAAATATATTGATTCAAAATTTCATCTCTTTCAGGGAAGACCCTGCATTTTTCAACAAGACCACATTCTGCATCAATCACAACATCATGGCTGTATAGGAGAAGGATCCGGGTACTGAAATGGCCAGTCTGCAGTCCAGATCTTTCACCTATAGAGAACCTTTGGCGCATCATAAAGAGGAAGGTGCGACAAAGAAGGCCCAAGACGATTGAACAGTTAGAGGCCTGTATTAGACAAGAATGGGAGAGCATTCCAATTTCTAAACTTGAGAAACTGGTCTCCTCGGTCCCCAGATGTCTGTTGAGTGTTGTAAGAAGAAGGGGAGATGCTACACAGTGGTGAAAATGGCCTTGTCCCAAATTTTTTGGGATTTGTTGACACCATGAAATTCTGAATCAACATATTTTTCCCTTAAAATGATACATTTTCTCAGTTTAAACTTTTGTTCCGTGATTTATGTTCTATTCTGAATAAAATATTAGAAGTTGGCACCTCCACATCATTGCATTTAGTTTTTATTCACGATTTGTATAGTGTCCCAACGTTTTTGGAATCCGGTTTGTACTTTTGCCACTCACAAATACAGTATGTAATATTCGATCATTTTTCTAATAAATAAATGACCAAGTATAATATTTTTGTCTCATTTGTTTAACTGGTTTCTCTTTACTTTTAGGACTTGAGTGAAAATCTGATGATGTTTTAGGTCATATTTATGCAGAAATATAGAAAATTCTAAAGGGTTCACAAACTTTCAAGCACAACTGTAGATTCCCGAGCAACACCAGGTACTCCTGCTAGTATATACACTGCAAAAAATGTCAGTAAATTTAACAGTAAAATTACTGTAAATGGTGAAAGTAAAAGACCTTATGTTCTAATTAAAATTACCTGTATATCTTAAACAATACATTTCATTATTTTTTACAGCCAAGTTCTGTAAAATTTATATTTTTCTACCTTCAAAATATGCTAAATACCGTTTATTGATGTATTACAGTTACACTGAAAAAATCTGTTAATTTTACAGTGTAAAACTGTTAAATAGCAAAGGTAAACAATCGTAAAATGGTAAATCACTGTTTCAGTAAAACCAGTTACGATATTTGCATAAGGACACACCCCTTTTTACAATATCTTTCCTGGTGAACCGCATACCTTTGTATAGTAGGGAAAAAAACTTAACCTAAGTTAGCAGATGTATTTTTCCCTGCGTGCTGAAGGTTTTTTGAGGTTATGGAAGCTGATTTATGGTGGGTTGTATTCGATAAGTAGGACACCATACACCACAAAATAAAATTTTACTTCTCCACCAGACAACGTGCCATAACTTCCTTAAATATTGAATTGTTTTCAATGTGTATAATTAAATTGTACATGCTTGCTATTGGTTGTTGTTACTTTACTGATGCAAACTGTGTACTGGGGGTTTGATCCTGACAATACATATTGTTTATTGATTGTCATATTTATTACACAACATGAATTTCTGGTTATGGTTAAACATTCCCTTCTGTTGGAATTTGTTGCAAGGAACAAATAGTTTTTACTACAAAATTATACTGTAGACTTAAAAATATTGTCACCTTATTTATTACAGTAAAATTTTAGCAACCCAGCTGCCAGTATTTTTTTGTAAATGAAACTTTTTTTTTTTTTTTTAACGTGTACCACAGACCAAAAAATATTGTTACCTTCTTTTTTTACGGTAAAACTCTGGCGACCCCAGCTGCCAGTTTTTTACCGTAAATTTAACATTTTTTTTACAGTGTAGATAAACAAACAAAGTGGGTAATGGGTGATTGTAGGAGTTTTGTTTTTGTGTATTCAGTCCTACATTTTAAAAATGTAGGTAGGGCCTAAGAAAATGCAAGACAATTACTACAAGTGTATTGTTGCTTTTGTTAATGTGATTTGTGTTGTAAGCTTCAAATATTAGAAATTACTGTACCCAAGATCCATGCAAAAAGGAGATAGGTCACACACATATATACATAGACGCGTACATGTACAGAAAAGATGAACTGCCTGCATCCAATGCAAAAATTAATTTAGAACTGCAGGCAGGTGACCTCCAAAAATACATGCTGGCTGAAGGTAATTTAAGATTTCTTAACTCAGCTCCCTTGTAACAAGGAATGAATAAGAGGGTTGAAAAATGGATGATTTTTATTTTTTTTTAATGCAGCATGTAGGGCTTCTGAAAAGTTTCTTTTTTGCTCTTAACATCACAAACTTTCCTAGCATTTTTTAATTAGGCTACACAATAGGTCAGGCAGTTAGTTTATAGGTGAAAAACAAGGTGGACAGTGAGCTAGTTCAAAATGCCAAGGTGTGAGTACTTAAAAGATTTAAGGGGAACAGTATCACAAGACATTTTAACAGACACAATTAGTTGCAGTATTTATTTAGACATCGATGACTCAGTAATCACAAATGAAAAGGATAAATGTTATTAAAGGTCTCCTATTTAGGGACTAGGATTATTACAACATATTATAAAGGCATATATATGTGTCAAGTTCAGACTAATTGTGGTGTTATATATGTGAACATTTCAAATAAACAAAATTAAGGACAATTGAACATAACTGAGGTAAAATATTAGACTAGACTATCAGAATTTAATAATGGAATTGCTACGGCCAAAATGAATTATTATTACAAATGGAAGTCCTGTGGTTTAAGAAAATTACAGCACAAAACAAAAATGTTAAACTGTTGTGTCTAAGATAAGCAAATTTGATGCAGGGCAGTACTCAACCAAAAAAAACAAAAAAACACATTAACGACTGTCATGAGAAAAGCCCAGAAGAAAAACTGCTTTATTTCGGACATAAACCACAATATAAAAGAACACACTGTTTCAATCTAAGAACACCACTCTGGTGCAATCTAATCAACATTGGATATATGTATTACCTTATAAGGATATACTCTATACCAAGGCGTGGTAAACAACTGAAATGAACAATCCCTTAATTGCCAAAATAAAAGTCCATTTTACATACAGGCGAAACAACAAAGTCCTACCCTACTGTAGACCACCAATTTTAAATGGCACCCAACTTGAGCCTTCTCCACCTCGGTATATTCTAACACACACACTCTGTTGGGACATGAATCTCTAGTTACCCCTTGTTTTTCAGTATCCTCATTTCTCCCTCATAATTTTGCAAAATGGTTGCTTCATTACTGACCATGGGGTCCATACCCATCTATACAAAAACAGCTCAACAGGTGCCTTATTTGCTGTAGAATAAGGTGTTGTACAATAATCAAACATGAAATTATCTATATTTTGCTCCAAGTATCTATGGTACCATGTTTATTATTCAAATTCTAATTTGAATGTTTGCACCATATGTTCTGCAACTCCATTGCTTTGTAGACAATATGGTGCTAAAGTTTTGTATCTTACTGCATTTAGTCTAAGGGATTCAGCAGATGTGATTTGTGCACCATTATCTGATACTATCTCTTCAGGTTGACCATAGGCAGCAAATAGTTTTTTCAAAACCTCAACCAACCTAGTGGTAATAGAATCCATTAATACCAAGAACAACTGTCTTTTTTCCCCCACAAAAATCCAAGCAAAGCCTCTGCCAGGATTTTTCAGCCCAACTCCATGAATGTATAGGTGCTTTTTCTGGCAGGTTCTTGTTCTCTTGGCAGGATCTGCACATAGTCACCCTCTCCTCTTTCTGCCTATCTAATCCTGGCCACCAAAAATGACTCCAGGCGATTGTTTTAATTTTTACTATTCCTCATGTAATATGTTGAGTAAGGTACTAAGTGACTTCTCTGAAAGTAAGGCTTCAATTCATTATCATTTGAATACTCTGGCCACAAACTCAGCGTATAAAATATCACCTTCTTCAACTCTGACTCTCTAGCTGTTGCTTGAGCAACATCTGCTGCTGAAATGGGATTATAACACCTAAGAAAGATATTTTGTATTCTAGGCTTGCATTTGGACCTGTTCCTTTTAACGGCAATCTTGATAATGCATCACCATTTCCATGCTCAGCAGATTTTTTACATTGAATTACATATTGTTAAGATGTCATGATTAATGCCCATCTTTGTAGTTTCTCTTCAGTTAAAGTGGGAGTTGCTGTTTTAGGACCTAATATTTTGACTAGGTGTTTGTGATCAATGACCAACTCAAATATTCTGCCAAGTGCCTCCTTTTCAATCTGCAGATAGTTTTACTTACTGAGTGTCCAAGAAACATATACAATGGGCCTCTTTGTACCACTTCTGTACTTGTGAGCAACCACAGCTGCCACACCATAGGGTGAACCATCACAGGCTAAGGACACGGGCAAGTTCCAATCAAAACGAACTAGTAATGCTACCTAACAAAGTTGCCGCTTGGTTTTCTCAAAAGCTAAATGCATCTGGTCTGACCACACCCATTTTTGTCCCTTCTGCAGTAACTCCAACATAGGTTGGGAATATATTTTCAATAACTCACTAGAGCTAGGCATGACCCACAGGCTCGGATACATTGAGGGGGCCCTTTCAAGTGCCTCAGTTTTCTTCTTTTATAGGCCTCATTCCTTCACTATCAATTACGTGCCCTAAACACTTAACTTTGAAAGAATGACAACTTTTCTGAATTAGCCTTAAAGCCAAATTGCTTTAGCCTATTCAGACAGCTTCCAGATTCTTCAAGTGCTCCTTCTCGTCACAGCCAGTAACCAAAATGTCATCCGAACAGCAGATAGTGCCATTCAAACCTTATAAAGTTGTCTATTATGTGCTGGAAAATGACAGGTGCACTGGCTACTCCATAGGGTAATTTACATTTACTTCTGTAAGTATTTGAAAACTGATACAATTTTCATAATTTTGTCTCTGTGCACCACCACTATAGATTTGAAATGAAGCAATCAAGATGTGATTGAAATTTAAAAAATATAAATGATCATTTTTAATACTTGGGTAAAAATCTCTTGCAGTCAATGACTACCTGAAGTCATGAAACTCATGCTGGGATTTGACCCTACTGATGCTTTGCTAGATCTTTACTGCTGCAGTCTTCAGTTGCTGCTTGTTTGTTGGACTTTCTTCCTTCAGTTTTGTCTTCAACAAATGAAATGCATGTCCAGTTGGGTTGAGGTCAGTTGACTAATTTGGTCATTGGAAATATTCCACATCTTTGCCTTGAAAAGCATTTGGTTTGCTGTCATAGTATGTTTTGGCTCAATGTCCACCTGTACTATAAAGCGTCATCCTATTCATTTTGTAGCATTTGGCAAAATTTAAGCAGACAATACAGACCTGTACATTTCAGAAATCACCCTGTAACTTTTGTCAGTAGTCATACCATCAATAAACACCAGCGACGCACTTCCATTGGCATAACGCTGCCTCCACCAGGTTTCATAGATAATGTAGTATGCCACAGATCATGAGCCGTTCCTCCTGTTTTCTATATTCTTTGCTGTCCATCATTCTGGTAAATACTGATGTTAACTGCATTTGTCCAAAGAAAACTTCCAAAACACACAACCATATTTTTGTTGCAACACCTCGTTTTGATTAGTTACCTGAAATATACTAAAACGTTTTAGCTTTAAAATGAGGAAGCCAGTTTCACCTTATTGTAGCACCCCAGCCCCTTTTAGAGCAAGTAGGAGCAAATGAACCAGTTGGCCCTTATTTTCTACATTTACAAGTAACTTACCCAAAACTATTAGATTTTTTAATATATATTCTTTTAACACAACATCTGTTGGACACAATGGAAAACTACTAGACTGAGAATAGCACAATTTCTCTGAAATTATCCTGGCATCACCAATATTAATTTGCATTTTGATATTTACACCGTTAATTTTCAATAGAACGTCATAGGGTTTTACATACTTAGTGTCCATCACAAACAGTTCATGCACCACATGCAACTGTGTCCTTTATGTTCATTTTCTTCGAAGCTTTTTCCACATTTTGTGAAACTAGCTGCTGTTGGACTATTCATAACTATTAGCAGTTGAATGTGAAAGGGGATTTTCTATACTGGAAAGAATAAAAGCCTCAATGAGGAAGCACATGAATCAGAGTATTCTAAATAATCTGATGCCGACTTCTCTGAAATGATGTAGGCAATGATAGGCCTACCTCCCTGGAAGGAATCAGGTCCATGTGAGTTTGATTATGAAAAAGCTGCAGACACCTGGGATTATAAAAAAAATACACATATGAAATATTTATCTTTGTAAGCTTTGTAACCACAGAGTAATACAAGGTTTTCATTACATTATGATTTTACAGTACTGTATAATTATCATACCTTTGTTTTTTGACAACTCATCTAAACCTCCATCCCACCCGACAAAAAAAAAATTCTAGAGAGAAAACTTCTGTAGTGAACCAATCCACAGAACAGCTTACTCTGATGTATCACATTTGCTTTTTTTACACACATTATGATACTGTGCTCTTCTCTATGCTGCATACTCTCATTTACAAACTACATACTCACAGTCAAGACTACAGGTGAATACCCTAAAATGAGATCAATATAAGCAATACATGATGCAGAAACTTAAATGGGTTCTTAAATGGACCCATACAACCAACAATCTAAATATACATAATGCAAATCACTCTGTACTCACTGCAATATAGTGACAAGGCTGGTACTATTTGAAGAATTTATTTGTTAACATGAATCTCCCATCAATGCAAAGAAATACTTCCATACACTTGAATTTAAACTGTTTGAATTTAGTTTAAGACACAACTGAGATACTTAAACATCCAGTTTGAAACTGTCCTCTCATATTTAATAAAAAGTACAGTAAATTGTCTTTGTTAAGGTAAGAATCTGAAGCATTTAGATAAATGGAATTTATAAAAAGGCAATTATCGAAAACAAAATCAAACAATAATCAGTATCATGTTATATAAACCTGTACTGGTACTATTGTAATTATGCCTCTTATATGGTGAATATGACTTTCCAATGCTGGAAATGTTTACAAAAAAAATTCAAAAAACACAAAACTGAGCATTTGTCAAGATCAATCAAGTCAGAAGTAGTAATGTTATTTTACTTTGAATGATGACTGTTATTATTAAAGTAGAAAAAATTCAAGAAATTTTGAATAATGACTGTGCAGCTAAAAGCAACCAAAAATCAATAACAGACATAAAATTAATTCGATGCATGAAAATGTCATATTGAAAATGTTCTGGTATTTGTATATTTTAATAAGACAAATGCCTAATTTTGCCTTTTAAACTTTCACCAATACATTAGCCAAAAGGGGAAAAAATTAAAGAACAAAACTTTGCAATTAACATTTTTATCCAATTAAAGAATAGAACTATGTTTGACAATTCAGACAAAATATTATTTCAATATTTCATTCTGAAAGAATATACAAATACAGTATTTATACTGAGTAATTCATAACTAGTACCTACTGTAAATACATCTCAATCTGGACTTGAGCGTTACTTAATTTTCATTTAAATATTTATTTCAACTGTGGATTACAAACTTTAAACTTGACAAGGAAATGTGTTAATAAGATAGGTACCCCACAAACAAAAACATTTTACACAGTGACATTTGTAGTTATTGTAGTAGTTTCAATAAGATTAGCAATATTGTGTCATTATGAAGGTTATCTGGTCTTTAAAAACCTAAATCAATCATGTCCTTGAAATTTACCTACAGGTAGTTTTTCAATGTGTTGTTAAAGAAATGCTGGCCTAACATGACAGTTATACAAACCACATAAAAACCACAGTAGAATAATTTTTGTGCTTTTGGAAGTACATGAATTACTTATTGTATCTAAAAGTATCTAAAAGAAAACAAGCGAGAAATTAGAAGGAGAAAAAAAGTGGCAGATCCTAAAACCACTACAGAACCAAAAGAGTGACAGCACTTTGGCCATAGAGACACCTAAACATATGCTTTTAAAAGCAGTTGCAACTAGGAGCAGTGGCACAATTTGCATGAAAATCAATACAAGATATCAACTCAGTCAGATATGCTGATAATGAATCAAATGTTTAAAAGAGTTACTAGGGGCCACACAGCAATACACTTCCAATAAAAAGATGAGATAACAAGACTACATTAGGTCATGGTGACCAGAAAGCCTTGGTGAAAAATTTGTCAATTAAAAAAAGGCATAAAAATGATAGCAGCCAAATCTATTACCTTCAACATGCTGGCCTGACATATTGTGCACATATGAACTGTGACACAAGAGAGGAACACCATTCAGTCCATCAAACTTGTTTGTTTAGCTAATAACTAAGCTGTCCCAATAGCTCATCTAAGTACTTCTTAAAAATTATCAAAGTTTCCGCTTCAACTATATGATTTGTTACTTTGTTCCAGATTGCCACAACTCTATACTTGAAGTTCATCTTGGTTTCACTCCTAAATGCTCCTCCACTTAACTTTCATTGGTGTCCTCAGGTACGTGACTCACTGTTAAGTTGAAAGAATTTGAGGATTTTGAAAACCTTGATTAGGTCTCCATACAGTCTCCTCTCCTTAAGACTAAACAGGTTTAATTCTCCAAAACTGTCAGAGTATGATACAGTATGTCCTTAAGCCTTGTCCTTACACAGCTTCAAGTGCTACAATGTCCTTATCGAAGCAAGATGACCAGAACTGCAAACAATACTCCATATGCAGTCTCACTATTGCATTATATACTTTAAGCATAACATCCTTAGGGTAAACCGTAAGAACTCTTGAATATTAATTAAAAATTTTACTTGCCTTTTTACACAGGTGCTTTGATAAGAAAACATTAATTGCTTTATTGTATGCATATGAAAATGTAAATACTTAAGATTTTTACTATTTTAAACATAATTCTGATTAAGAAAAAAAAAGCTACATTTACAGAGAAAGAATCACAGAATGAAAAACTTCAAATCCTAAGCTAAAATTTCAATTGCATTTTTACTAGAAAATCAGGATAAAATTCAGTTGTGTTGCTAGTTTGGATGTAATAAAGAAAAAAACAAGTACATAAAAAAATTGTAACAATAAAAATCAAAAGTGACATGCTTGTAAAATGCAACTTACCCCCTTCTTTTTATAGTCGCAGAGATACTCCACCTCAAAATCATTAAGGTTCTTTCTGGTAACACCCAGTTGTGGACACTCAACCCGTTCTTGTCGACACAAATACTGTAGGTGATTCAAGGTGGATTTGCACAGCACACGGCACCCTGCAGGAAGATAAGCATATTAGATGCTAGACTGCATGGGCTGAATGATCACAGTTAGAGTAACAGAACATTCACAGGCCAACTCAAGGTCTCAGGAAGCCAGTGGCCATCCAATCATCACTGGTAGCAAGGCAGAAAACAGCCCTGAATAAGACCCCATACATCTCGGAACCAACTGCCACATATGTACACCAACATTCACACACAGCCAGTTTGGAATTGCTATTTAATCTAACATGCATATCTTTGGGAATATGGGAGGAAATTCCACATAGACAAAAAATAAGTAATATCATATGATAAGTAATATACAGTAATTTTATGATGACAATACAGTTAATAAAAATAAAAAGCATAAGGACCATTTGAAAACATTTATGTTTTAACAGAGCGACTGCCAATGAAGGCAGTAATAAAATTACTACATACATATTTTCTCAATATTATATAAACTATTCTTGGTCATCATTTTAAACCCGGAAAAAGCAAAGTCTAACAACAAAATATTTAAACTGGACACTGATTTCACCAAACAAAACCATAAATAATGAAAGCAATAAAGTCATCTACCAGTAACACTTTTCCATTATAAAAAAAAGTTTTCCTAAACATATATTATGAATGTTTTCAAAGTCTAGCATTCCAAAAAATATCACAGAAGAAAAAGACAACTTTGGCGTTCCAAAAAGAAATAAATTCTTACATAGTATATATTCCCAGTTCAGCACGGTGTGACTGATAGTGTAATATAACGATGAGTTACACTCTTATTTTATTTAAAAAAACATAACACAGCTAACAAATCTAAATGTTTTTCATGTTCTTACAAGTTTAAATAAAACACTTATTTGAAAACAACCATATTTGAATATCAATGCCTTTATAACAAAAAAGTAATGTCAGTTGGAGGCCATAAAGAGTATTAACTTTCTACATTCCCATGGAAAGATGCCCATCTACGAGTAAAGTACTATAATCACTACGAGGAAAAGCTGCATTGGTTAGAAATTTAAACCCTGTTTGGCTTCCTGGACCAACTGTCTGTAACCACTATTTTAATCCAATCAATTAATCTTTTTGTATTATTGTAACTAACATTTTATTGCAAATGACCTTGGAATTGTCACTTACTTTGCAAGGTAATATTTTCAAATGCTACAATACAGTATACTAATTTTAAAGATGAAGGAATACTAAGAAATACGGAAGATTTCACTTTGTTATAAAAAGGGACGTCTGTCAGTACCTGTTCATGTTGATAAATGGAAGCGATAATTAAAATAAGATAAAAGATGCTGATCGAGCATGTACAGAAGAACTGTGACAAACGAGAAGACTCGATTCAGTCCATCAAGCTCGTTTGTTCACCAAATAGCGAAGCTGCCCCGCTACCTCACCCGGATACTTCTTAAAGGTTGTAAAGGTTTCTCCTTCAACTACATGGCTCGGTAGTTTGTTCCGGATTCCCAAAACTTTTATGCGTAAATAAGTGGTTTCTGGCTTCAGTTCTAAATATTGAAGAGTAAATTCGCAAAGGTCTGATTACTAAATTATGAAAGCACAATTACCATCATAAATTTCTACCTTAACAAATTTGTCTCTTCAAATGAGTAATGTACACTTCGCTGTAATGAGCAGAAAACTACAAGACGCGGAAACCGATTCAGCAAAGCCGTCATGAAAATGCAAGGTCACTTATTTCAGTTCTCCGTCCTCCCCCAACAAGCGGATATAAAGAATTTACGAAACATCAAAATATGGGATCATATCGATCAATCATTTAACGAGTACTTTATTCTACTCCAAAACGATGTCACCGATTCGTAAAAATCTTCCGACTAAAGTTGTGTTAATGTTTAGGCGATCAGTTAGTGCCCTAGAAATCTTCAAAAAAAACATCTGTCCTGTTAAAGAACTATATATATATATACTGCTGTTAAAGTTATTCATTACAAAAACTGTATAGCACGTGTACACTGTGATTCTGCACTGACGAAAAGCAAAAAATACATATTTGTATAAAAAGACAGTGGTACAATGAACTCGTCCCAGTAAAAGAGACTGACCAGGGCTTTCCAGATGCGATTGGTTATCCTTTTAAATTGCGTGTCTCGGTTTACATTGAACAAAGCTATTTCGGATGCCCATATGCGGTTTTGCACAAAGTTCCGGTAAACATTCTTCACTTTAACTTATTAGATCTATGAACTATAGCGAACAGCTAGAAAATCTTGTGAAAAACTTTCGTACAAATTTCTGGAGAGAACAATTCGTGTTCTGCAAGCATTTGCGGGATTCTTTAAGGATCATTCTATGCCACAAAATATACCTATCAAAGCACTTCGCAGCATTTACCAACTTGCAATGTGAACTTTACGTCTGTATAAACGTTTAAACAGTACGCATGAAATCGTTCCTTACAACGTGGTAATATAGAAAACACAACGTCTCATACCGTTTAAATTTTCCGCCATCTTCTTCAACGCCGCCAAAATGTTCCAGTTCGGATTGGGAGGCGGGCGAACAATCATCTCTCGGAGAACATTGGCGAATGATCTTTTCGATTGATGCCTGGAATAGCCATTCACTTATGAAAACGTAAACGATCGCGATCCCAATCCTTCCTGAGGTGGGCGATTGCTTTGCCCCTGAACTCATGATTGGAGAAGAGGCAGACAAAGTGTCTTGATTGACATCACTTTTGCCCTATCGACGAAGTAATTCAAGGGGGCTAGCTTGTTGAATGACAAAAAGGACCCGCTCGGTCCAGCCTTTGATTGATAATCAAGGGAGCCAATCGAAAATAAGTAGTGAATTTATAACCCATGTTCATTGGTTAAACGTTATATTTAGCTATACCACGCCTTCGTGTGGGTTAACCGTCGGATATTTAAGAAGAATATGCAGTTCGATTGGATATGTTCGTATTAGATAGTAAAATCTGTCGTAATTTTAGCCAATCAGCTTTAGAGGTGTTGAAGCAGCTCCTTTGCAATTGACGAAAAGTAAAGTTTTTTGGTAAGTTATTGGTACTTCGCATGTGACAAGCAAGTGTCTGTCTAAGATGTTTTGCGTTAGAATCGATTGTGTTTAACAGTGGAATCTCTACAGTTTACCCATTATTTGTGCAGAGATTCTGAGACGGCAGATCTGTGGTAATGAGATAAAGCTGCTGGATGATATTATCACATACATGTTTCTTTAAACTAATGCTAACAAATTTTGTGCCCGGTACTGTCTGGTTACGACTTTATGGGATCTTTGTTCAGAAAACGTTTGTTTAATTAACGAGAAAATGAATAAAACAATAGGCTTTGTTTTCAGAAATACCTTTTTAGTAAATGGAAGGACAAAAGTGGCCTTTCCAAAAAACGGTAGAATCGATAATCTGTCTGGAAAATCGAAAAATTAATTTAGCTATAACCCGGATTCTCTAGCTGCGTATCGGTGCGAAATAATAAAAAAAAAAGTAACAATATTGAGTTTAACGCGCTATTAGATAAACTGCGATTATACATTTAAACATACTACAGTATTGAAACAAATTGTTTCAGCCGATACTTTTGCAGTGTCATTTTAACAATTAACTTGTTTCAATGAAAAAATTAAACTTAACCAGTTGCAGCTTCTACCATGTTTCTCCAGTTTTTAAACACTGGTGCATTTCCGCGTAATTGCCACATCCAAAAAAAAATCTGTACGTTTTAAAATAGGTGGGCGAGGGGCTCCTGTCCTGATATTGGGTACTTGCTTTTCCCGTGATGCTAGACAGGTCCCTTAAACTGGAATAAGCAGATTTCGAAAATGTATGCATGATTTGTGGTACTTCTGCCTCAAATTTAGAGGTTTGGTTAATCTGCTGGCCTACCGAGTCTGCAAACATCTGGTTTGTACATTGTCTCTATGAACATCTGGGTTTTCTTTCCACTTCCTAAAGACATGCAGGCTAGATTAGCTGGATCACTGAACTAATATGGTTTTATTGACTATGTATCCATGCCCATGTATATATTTGATTCTTGCTTTACAGCCTATGCTCTTTAAGTAGACTGCAGTTCCTTTTGACCCAAGTGGAAAAAGTAGGCTTGGAAAAAAAAAGTATGATTAGAGTAAAATAATGTAAGTAATCACCCCATGCTTAGTATGTTATTTAAAAGAGAAATCACACAATTTAATGTTGTGCAAACATTTGGTCTGATTAAAACATTTATACCATTTAACGTTAATATAAATAAAAAACGTTTTGAAAGGTCCAGGTCATTCTAACAGATACACAGTAAATATTCCATCTGAGTTAATCCTGAGATGTAGTGGGTCAGGGCTTACCTGTATTCTCTAACAGTAAAACCACAGATAATAAAAATTTAGCAACAAATCCTTGTCCACCACAGATCATGACTGCTGCCTTAGCCCCAGACTGTTTGCAAAACTAAATATAACAAATGCATCATCAGATAATCTGATTATACCAAGGAGAACAGGGTGATCTCATACAGAACAAGACTACATTTCTGAAGGAAGTGCCAGATCTGACAAAGTGCTATAGGGCCCACATCCTAACCTAAATTCCAGTGAAACTAAAGAGCTTGGTGTGGATTTCAAGAGCCAATGAGTGAGACACACTCAATACAGCAACAGTATAAAATATCCACTGCTTCAGTTACACAAACTCCCCAACCTGTAGCCACAACACAGAGTTTCTGAGGCAGTTGAGGCGATGCAGAACACACAAAATTATTCTCATAAAGTTATAATGTTACACCATAGAAACATCATAGAGATTACCACAGAGATTTCAGTGCATGGTGAAATATACATTAGTATTATTGGGGATTAAACTGAGGCCAGCAGGTTTTGAATCACATTTTATCCATAAGCATTAAATGTTGTGAATAATGGGAAATGATGACACATCAGCTGTCCCGAGTCAAATAACACTACACTGTGCAGAACATAATTTATCCATTGATGTTTGTCGTTCTGCTTTTTGATACCCTCTATTCTTCATTTGTATTTATATCCATTTTTATTACATTGAGAACTAAATGCTAATAAGTAATACAAAGTACTGGCTACTTGTGGCAATAAAACTTGCACTTGGTCCTAGCATGAACACAGTAGGAAAGTAAATGTAAAACTGTTTTTTATTATATTTTTTTTCTAAAGATAGACAAGGTTTAATTACCAGGACAAAATATATTAATTTAAACACAGTCTCATATGCTTTCTATACTTTATTCCATCTCAAATTCCAAAAAAAGCTCATTTTAAAATGATTTATGGGATTAACATTTATTTTTTCGCACAAGGACCTTATGGGTATCTTTTGTTAAATTTTATGTCTAATGTCTAAATATCTTCTATACAAAAATGGAATTGTGTAACTCATTAGTTATTAATACCACTACCTCCATTCCTAAGAGCCAATATTCCCTTAAGACCTTCTTAAAAATTACTTTATTGTCATAACAAACACCACTTGCATGGAATTTGAGTTGGTGAAACTATTACACATAAAACATTCAGACAAGCAAGTTAATGGTATCTGAAAGATTATCTCAAATAGATTGCAAGATATTTTAAAATGAAACTCTGGTCAATTTCTGACATCTGAAATGTACTTTGCATAGTGCAACTAAAGCACAGTGAGATATCTCAAAATGGTGGTGTATGTAGAGTTTTATGGGCCCTTGTGCAAATAAATAAATAAATGATGTGAAATTAGATTAAAACCATT
This sequence comes from Polypterus senegalus, assembly GCF_016835505.1. Lineage (NCBI taxonomy): Eukaryota > Metazoa > Chordata > Cladistia > Polypteriformes > Polypteridae > Polypterus > Polypterus senegalus. The sequence continues at coordinate 69,783,173 of NC_053166.1, forward strand.
TTAAAAACAACCAACATAAATGAAATACGTCGAGCATATTGCATAAATAAAAGGTGAAGTCACCTTTTTTCCATTTTTTCTTTTTTTATTCTCGTTTATTGCCTCTTATTCTAATTCAAATGTTTTCCTTGCATTTATGTTTAATTAGTGCTCTCTGCTGATATTTTTGTGTCCAATATTATGTATTTGATCTTTTTCTGATTTTTCCCTTGTTCACTTTGAAGTTCTGTGAAACATTTTGAGCATAGGAATGGCGCAAAATAAATAAAATGTGTTATTTTTTATTTAATCTCAATAGACCTGTGGAAATAACACCATTAACCCTTTCATTCTTGATGTCAGGTAGTCACGCATAGAAATAATAAGGCCTTGCAAAGCGCCCACCTTGCAGTTACCGTCTGCTCTCCGGTGTTCCCTGTTTGCCCCCGCCGCACACCTATAATTTAGCCTTTGTCTCAAAGTGACCGTCTGTGAATGTTGAGATATCTCAAGTTTTGAGACCGCTTGAAACGAGTCCTTAAAAATTTTACGATAGGTAAATTCAGTTCAATTCAAAATTACTTTATGTAAATTGAACTATGTTTTAAATGGTGCTTCTTGTCATTATATGATTTCTTGACTCATTTCAGATTTCTTGAACTGCACAGAATTTATTCAAAATATCTCGAAAATCATTTGACACCTTTGTTAAACCAAACATCCGTAATAGGGATGAGTATGCGATGGACGGAAATAAAAGTGATGTAAGGCAAGCAAAGAATAAGATCATTAAAAAAGTCACTTTAGCGTCATTTCGGTGTTGGTCTGCACTTAAACGGAGCTTTGCGGTAAGCTGATTGCAGTAAATATTATTGTAGTTTGTTGGATCGTGCTTTCTTTCTCTGTTTTTTTTTTGTTTGTTTTTTTTTTATTGCACTTTCATCCTATCAGCTTTTGCTTTTGTCGGGGCTTGGCTGCCGGTGCACCGACATTACTTCCTATTACGTCTTACTTATGCTTTTAATTTCGCTTTGCTCCCAGGGAGCGCAAGTACGTTCACGTTTGCTAACTTCATAAGCCTTGATCAGTAGGCCTACTGATTCTACTTGAGTTCACGAAGAAAACAGTCCATCGAAGCTTTCTTTGTTAAAAGGGAATGGAAGTGGTCTCGTCGTTCAACTGCCAAACACTCCTTCGGTCTGAATTCAATCGTCTGGCAACCAACCTATCTCAGAATGTACAGGATGAGAAGACAGTAAGGTCGTTAAAAGCTTTCTGGGCTGAAGTCATTCCCAAAAGTAAACTCGATTGTGTCCTCGACGTTCGTGAGCTGTTATTGATTTTGTTGGAAGCCGGTCATGTATCACTTACCGATCTTGATGTAGTCAAAAGACAACTGTCCATGCTAGGGCTGTGCAGCATGGTTCAAATGTGCTTGCAGTATGAAGCCAATGTCCAGAGAATAGGTAAGTACAGAGGCTGCAACGTTGTTTGAACACGGAAACCAACCACAAAAACGTTTAGATTTAGCGTTTCTCATCTTCATTTTTTTTAACGTTGTGCTTACAAATTGGGTGCTGCTCACAGGACTCATTAGCATAATGAAACAATTCTGCACACCGGCACATACTTCCATTAGTCTGTAAAGTTGACATAAGTAGAATTGATCTATATGGCGTCGTGCAGTTTACGCCAAAGTGTCTCAGTTTTCAGTTTATTTATTTATCAGAAATCGCAAGTTGTCGGACCAGGGGGCATTTTCCCAGTCTTCTTTCATCAAGTTTTGGTGATCGCGTACCCCTTAAAGTATCGTGTTTCTTTTTGTCGCTGAAATGGTCGGTTTTCTACAGTAGCAGACCTTCCATCTGACGGTCTGATGTGTTGTGGGTATGTATGCCATTCAGCACACCACTCAAAAGTCTGAATTTCAGATGGAAGAAGGGATTTACCTCCATGCCTTATAGCCTCGGTGGGAGGGCTCGATTTCAGCCTACAGCAAGTTTTATACTGTACATTTAAAAAAGGTACGTGTAATCATCAAGAACGACCAAACATATCACCATTTGGGCATATCAAGTTTATCCACTGATACTCTGGTGAATGAAAACCAGATTAATCTTAAAACAAATATATATAAAAATATAAAACATTATTATATCAGTGCCACATGGATTACTAAAGACAAAAGTTATTTAGGATACTTTCATTGACAAAAACTCTTTAAATCTGTTTTTGTAAAATAATAATATAGTCAGAATTAGCATATGCTGCCCTAATACAGGGTGTTCATAAGAAGTACTAAAATTTACTTTCTGAGGTAGAAGTACATGATAAACAAAAGGTGTGTGAAATATTTTAAATATTAAAATGTGTGCTTCAGTTTTCATGTCTGAACTCTAAATATTCTTGATTGTAATAGACATTTTTCATTTTTCAGCCTCTCAAAGATGTCCATAGAGGGCTCAATCCCTAGTAAAGGATCGAATATCAAACAACATAATCATGATCTGTGAACTTGAAATATACCCCACAATGCTTGTGTTTTATATTTGCCATTTTTAATTATCTGGGAACTGTTAGATGAGCTAGAACCAAAGGTAATGTCAAAATTATTATCAAATTCATGGTCGGCAACCTCGAAATTGCATAAAATGACACTCCACTGTCTATATTACTGATCCCCGTTTTTTCAAATGTTTGTGAAAAGGAGTAACTTTGACCCATTGCATCCCATTATGGGGTGAACCCCTGGGGTCAGTTGATGTACAACTTCAAGTCCATCTGATTATTTTTGCTGAAGACACCTATTGGTTTACTGTTTATCATAAGGGTATAATTTCCTGTACAATTATGTTCCAGAAATAGGCAAAAATAGGTGGCAACCCCAAAAAGGTTCACATCTTACATAACTAGACATCAAAACATCTAGAACCATCAATCATATTGTGGGTTTTTTTTCATATCAATGAATCAGGAGGCACCAAAGAAAAAAACTGAAGTGATTTTGAAGCATTCATAAGTAATTCCTATGAACACAATATTTACTAAAAAGTAATATGTAACAGGTGATTATATACAATTTTAAGTCAAAAACTCCCGATATTTAAATATCCAGATTTCTCCCTTTTTACATTTATCCAACATAACTAGTATAACATAAATAGTATAACCAGATCTCTACTAGCAATAAAAAACAGTACCAATAATCTACCAAGATTTTCTTTAAAAGAAATATACATTTATGTATCATATTATTGTTATTCTTATATATTAAAAACAGTGATTGTAAAGTTCATGAATATCACTAGTTATGATTACTGTTTTTTCAGGGCAATATAGTCCCAAACATTTAATTTCTAATTTTGTACAATGGGCAAAGTGATACATTTTTTGTACACAAAAACCAGTGATTTATGATAATGTTGATGATGATTATTCCAATGCAGTGAGATTTAGAAGTTTACACAGCCTTTAAATTGTGTCACAAAAGGTTCAAAGAAAGGCTGATTGAACAAGCAATTCTTCAAGCCCTGAAGCAGGAGTGAAACACTGTGGGATTGAAGGGTCTGTCCAAGCAACCCGGAAACAATCAAGGCACAAAGAAAATGTCTCACACTCCAAAAGGAAATATTTTTATGGCTAAGAAATTGCATTAGGCACTTGATGGAAACTGGAAAAAAAAAATGATTATGACGACTAAGTTGAGTTTGCTAATAAACATTTTAATGATATGTTAACTTATTGAGAAGAGTTTTCTAATTAAAGTTTTTGCAAAGCAATTTTGTAAATTGGAAAAAAATGATTACGACGATTAAGTTGAGTTTGCTAATAAACATTAACGATATGTTAACTTGTTAAGAAAAGTTTTCTTATTATTACATTTTTTGCAAAGCATCACCATTTGCCCCACTTGCCCTAATGTTAACATGCCACTGCTAACAACATATATAAAGAAAAACAAAATATAAACAAATAATAGTTAATTCTACGCTAACGGTTAACATATTAAAAACGAAGATAGTCTCAACAGAGTAAAGAAAATTTTTTAACAATATCTTGACAACCTAGTAAGGATTATGCCTTATTTTAGTAAATTTTAAAATGAATTTTTTGGTTTACTTAATCTTAATAATTTGTTTGGTGGAATATTTCTAATCACTTTTATTGTGCATTGTCTTTTCTTGTGTTTTTTAAGATAGGACTAAAGGATGCAATGGTAATTAATATTTGGTGTCATCAAATAGCAAAAAATGTTTCATTCTGTCAAGCCAGCCAGAAAAAGCTGTACATTTTATATTTGTACCAACAATCAGGATGAGAGCATTTGTGATTACAGAATAAAAAAGCACACTTTTGGACTCTGTTGATTTATCAGCTGCACTTTCATGCTGTGAATCTCCCATTCTACCACATCGTAAGGGTGTTCTACTGGATTTAGATCTGGTGACTGGAGAGGAAACTGAAGAACCTTAAACTCATTGACATTACAAATTACTTTTGAGAAATTACTTCCTCATAAATATGTGTTGAGAATAATACCCTGTAGGCCATTAAGTCTTGAATTCTGTATAAATAGAAACTAATATACCATGTAGGCATGAATTGCTTTCTTTCATTTTTTTATTGTTTTTATAAATGTAATATTTTGATCTTTTCTGATTTTCACCTTCTGATTTTCACCTGATTTAAATGTTTTCATGATTTTCAGAAAGTATCTTTTGTTGCAGCTTTCCCTACCACTTCAAACAGCCCTCTTCCAGGAACTGAGAATGAGACAAAGGCATACAGTCCGGATGGATATGTTGACGCCCACTTTCCAGTGATGGAGTCAAATGCTCTCCACAGTTCACATTCAAAGGAGGGTGCTGCTTGTCATCATAATGAACCAGAAGAGTGTGATGAGCAGCAGTTCTGCACACAATTAAGTGGGCTAATGCGAAACACAGCCCCCACATTGTCCTCTGTATCACAGAATGGAACAGAAACTCATTTTCTGCCAGGAGATACCCAGTTATCCTGCTCATTGACCACACAGACTTCTAACCAGACCTGGAATCCAGAAAGTAAGACCTGCTAGTAAACTTAATGGTATAATGTTAAAGTCGTAGATATGAGAATAAATTTGCGATTTCTTTTAATGGTTTCACTAGAAATTATCAGAAGCGGTTTGACCTTAACAAAACATGGTGCTTTTTGCCTTTTTTAATAACACAAATAAGTGTGAAAAACAGATTCTCTCTGAACTAACAACACCTGCAGTGTGATAAAGTTTTTTTTATTTTCTTTTTTAGCTGAAGTTGGAGTTCTTGACACTTCTGTGGTACCGAACTATACTTCAGCTGCCCACCATGAGTCTATTCCCAGCATGTCTTATCCTTTAACAACAGTTGGTGAGTGCCTGTCAATTTTCTCATTTAGGTGTATCTGACTATTCTCCATTTGGTGGGTTTGTCAACTTCCTTTCAGTTAATTGGTAGGCTTGTAGGGCTCTGGCTAAGATGATGTTAGTGATGATTTGGTGCTGTGGCTAGGTCTGTTTGCTCCTGGAAACTTTCAACAACTTTCCTTGGGATTGCTTTGTGATAAACTGTTTGGTATTTTGTGGCAATCAATCCTCAGACCTTGATCTTCCAAGTACAGTATTTATTTGAATTTGGCATTACAATTCCTGTCATAGAGATCAAATATTAACCATCAGAGCTTTATGGTTTGAACTTTTCACCCATCTATAACCTGCGACATACAGTGCATCCAGAAAGTATTCACAGCGCATCACTTTTTCCACATTTTGTTATGTTGCAGCCTTATTCCAAAATGGATTAAATTCATTTTTTTCCTTAGAATTCTACACACAACACCCCATAATGACAACGTGAAAAAAGTTTACTTGAGGTTTTTGCAAATTTATTAAAAATAAAAAAACTGACAAATCACATGTACATAAGTATTCACAGCCTTTGCTCAATACTTTGTCGATACACCTTTGGCAGCAATTACAGCCTCAAGTCTTTTTGAATATGATGCCACAAGCTTGGCAAACCTATCCTTGGCCAGTTTCGCCCATTCCTCTTTGCAGCACCTCTCAAGCACCGTCAGGTTGGATGGGAAGCGTCGGTGCACAGCCATTTTAAGATCTCTCCAGAGATGTTCAATCGGATTCAAGTCTGGGCTCTGGCTGGACCACTCAAGGACATTCACAGAGTTGTCATGAAGCCACTCCTTTGATATCTTGGCTGTGTGCTTAGGGTCGTTGTCCTGCTGAAAGATGAACCGTCGCCCCAGTATGAGGTCAAGAGCGCTCTGGAGCAGGTTTTCATTTAGGATGTCTCTGTACATTGCTGCACTCATCTTTCCCTTTATCCTGACTAGTCTCCCAGTTCCTGCCGCTGAAAAACATCCCCACAGCATGATGCTGCCACCACCATGCTTCACTGTAGGGATGGTATTGGCCTGGTGATGATCGGTGCCTGGTTTCCTCCAAACGTGACGCCTGGCATTCACACCAAAGAGTTCAATCTTTGTCTCATTAAACCAGAGAATTTTGTTTCTCATGGTCTGAGAGTCCTTCAGTTGCCTTTTGGCAAACTCCAGGTGGGCTGCCATGTGCCTTTTACTAAGGAGTGGCTTCATTCTGGCCACTCTACCATACAGGCCTGATTGGTGGATTGCTGCAGAGATGGTTGTCCTTCTGGAAGGTTCTCCTCTCTCCACAGAGGACCTCTGGAGCTCTGACAGAGTGACCATCGGGTTCTTGGTCACCTCCCTGAATAAGGCCCTTCTCCCCCGATCGCTCAGTTTAGATGGCCGGCCAGCTCTAGGAAGAGTCCTGGTGGTTTCGAACTTCTTCCACTTACGGATGATGGAGGTCACTGTGCTCACTGGGACCTTCAAAGCAGCAGAATTTTTTCTGTAACCTTCCCCAGATTTGTGCCTCGAGGCAATCCTGTCTCGGAGAGCTACAGACAATTCCTTTGACTTCATGCTTGGTTTGTGCTCTGACATGAACTGTCAACTTTGGGACTTTATATAGACAGGTGTGTGCCTTTCCAAATCATGTCCAATCAACTGAATTTACCACAGGTGGACTCCAATTAAGCAGCAGAAACATCTCAAGGATGATTAGGGGAAACAGGATGCACCTGAGCTCAACTTTGAGCTTCATGGCAAAGGCTGTGAATACTTATGTACATGTGCTTTCTCAATTTTTTTATTTTTAATAAATCTGCAAAAATCTCAAACTTTTTTCACGTCATTATGGGGTGTTCTGCATAGAATTCGGAGGAAAAAAATGAATTTAATCCATTTTGGAATAAGGCTGTAACATAACAAAATGTGGAAAAATTGATGCGCTGTGAATACTTTCCGGATGCACTGTATGACTCATGTTTGGCATGTGGTCATTACTGATATTACTGGAATTTACATTGTTCTTCTGTCACTGTGATTTCTTCTATTTAGTTTTATAGACACTCTGAATCATAAAAAAACAGAATCTAAGTACAACTACAGTAACTTGTGTCACCCTTAAAGGGTTATTATTACTCAGGATACAAGGATCATACTGTACTTTATGCTCATTTAGATACAACTACTTTGAACAATAAAAGTGTGCTACTATATGACATCATTTTGGACCTAATACTTACAGTGCCCCTGGAGGGCAAAGCTGAATCCAAACAAAATTGAAAGTTCAAACAAAAGAAATTAAAGCACAATCAAAATAACATGAAAGTATAAACTAAAGAAGAGATGAAAACAAAAACATAACAGAGATGAAGTCTAAAGGGAGCAGGGAATCTGGTGGATTAGTGGTGAGAAGCGAGAAAATTCCATGAAGTTGTTTTATTGGACTGGACTAGTCTTCTATAAAACATATTCCCCTAATTGTCCAATTTGTGCTACTGTTTCAGTGGCAGACATTTGTGTACATCTGGAAACACTGCACATTCCAGTACTATCTCAAGTATGCTTCAGAGTAGATGTGCTGATCTTCTGCACCCAGCTTTACAAGAACCTCTACTTGTGACGGTGCCATTTTGAAAAGTTAAAGTGGCCACTGTGATCTGTATGTGTGCTTTTCATAACACTAACAGATAAAAAGCAGCACCTAACGCAGTATCACAAATAAACCATTGTGGTTAGAAATGGGTGATCACTCGTGACAGGGCAACTTCAAGGTACAGATGGCAGGGGATTGGATTATATTTATCTAACATACAGCTTTTGGTATTTATGTTCAATTGATGTCTGATTTTTTTTAAATGAGTTTGCCGTTCTCCTTGCTCAGCTGGTCATTATCTCCCCTAATATTATTGTGCTGGGTGACTTCAATATTCATATGGACAATGTAAATAACCCTCTCACTAGAGACTTTATGTCCTGCTTGGAGAACTTTGGGTTCCAACAATTCACCAAGGTCCCCACTCATTCAAAAGGACACATTTTGGACTTAATTTGTTGCTCGGGTGTCTCCTCTCTTGATCTTACAACTGATGAATTGCCTTTTTCTGATCACTCTCTCCTTTCTTTTAATCTTCCACTCTCTATATCTATTCCGAAGCTACCCCGCACAATAACTTTTCGCAATATCAAGAACATCAATTTGGACTCTGTTCAATCCAGTATTGACTCACATATTGCAATTCCTAAATTGGCTACTGCTGATGAGTTGATTTTGTATTATAACACCAGCCTTCATCATATTCTGGATTCTCTTGCCCCTTTTAAAACAAAGTCTGTTTCATTTTCCCTTTCTGCCCCCTGGTTTACGCCGGAACTTCGTCTTATGAAAGCGAAAGGCCGGCAATTAGAGCGACTCTATAAAAAAACTGGGCTCGTGGTTCACAAAGATATGTATTTCCACCATCTTGCACATTACAGGGATTGTATTAATCAAACTAAATCTGCCTACTATTCTAATATAATCAGCATGAATGAAGGTAATACTAAATCATTGTTTTCAATCCTCAAACGTGTCACACAACCCCCTGATTTGTGGCCATCACATTTTTACTCTTATGCCTTTTGTAATTCCCTGATGTCATTTTTTATGAACAAAATTGAGAGTATCCACCACTACCTTGCTTTGCAATCCACTGACACTATTCATTCTGAATTCTTCCCATCTACTCACCCTTTTTCTTTCTTTCAATTTCCCTCCACCTTAGAAATATCAGATATAATTCTTCATTCTAAATCATCCACCTGTCTGCTTGACTCCTTACCTACATCACTTGTTAAAGCCTGTCTTCCATCTTTACTCCATATTATATCTGTTATTATCCATTCTTCTCTTTCAACTGGAATTGTTCCTACTTCACTCAAAACTGCTATAATAACCCCAATCTTAAAAAAAATCGGCGCCGATCCTGCTAATTTTAACAACTTGCGTCCGATCTCTAACCTACCTTTCTTAACCAAAATTCTAGAAAAAGTGGTAGCCAAACAGCTCCACTCTCACTTATCTCTGAACAACCTGTATGAACAATTCCAGTCTGGTTTCCGCCCCCTCCATAGTACTGAAACTGCATTAATCAAAATAACTAATGATCTTCTAATGGCAGCAGACTGCGGCTTACTCTCTATTCTCATTTTACTTGATTTGAGTGCGGCTTTTGACTCCATTTCTCATTCCATTCTTCTCAATAGACTATCTTCCATTGGTGTCACCCATAATGTCTATAATTGGTTCGTATCCTACCTTTCTGGCCGCTCTCAATTCATACAGCTCAAATCATTTTCATCTCACTCTGTATCTGTTACTACAGGCGTGCCTCAAGGCTCTGTCCTGGGCCCCCTTCTGTTCACTATCTATCTCCTTCCTCTGGGCAATATCTTCAGGAAATATAATATTCATTTTCACTGTTATGCAGATGACACCCAGCTTTACTTTTCAACTTCACCTACAATTACCCTCCCACCTACCCCTTACTGACTGTTTGGCCGAAATCAAAAACTGGTTTACATTTAATTTTCTTAAACTCAACACTGATAAAACAGAGATCCTTCTCATTGGTACAAAATCCACATTATCCAAATTCCACAACTTCCCCTTTATAATTGATAACTGTACGCTATCTCCATCCTCTCAGGCCAAAAGTCTTGGTGTCATCTTGGATAATAATCTCTCCTTTCTTTCACACATCAATACTATTACACAATCTGCTTACTTCCACCTACGCAATATCAACCGTCTCCGTTCCTCTCTCACCCCACACTCTGCTGCAGTTCTTGTTCATAGCCTTGTCACCTCTCGCTTGGACTATTGTAACTGTCTTCTTTTTGGTCTCCCTCAAAAAACTCTTCACAAACTTCAACTAGTCCAGAACTCAGCTGCCCGTATTATTACACGATCTCCTTCCACTCACCACATCACTTCTGTTCTGCATTATCTTCACTGGCTCCCTATCAAGTTCCGCATTGAGTTTAAAATCCTTCTGCTAACCTTTAAAGCTATTCATGATTTAGCCCCTCCATATCTGTCTGACCTTCTCCACATTGTCACCCCTTCCCGTACTCTTAGATCATCATCCTCAATTAAATTGACTGTTCCTTCTGCTCGTCTTTCTACAATGGGGAACAGAGCTTTCAGTCGTTCTGCCCCCCGACTTTGGAATGCACTGCCTCCTGAGATTAGAAAAATTAATTCACTTTCTCTGTTTAAGTCTTCAGTTAAAACTCATCTTTTTAATCATGCCTTCTCTATGTAAACATTGTACTGTATTGTTTGTCGGTTGCTGTGTATAATGTAAGGTGTCCTTGAGTGTTTGAAAGGCGCCTATAAATAAAATGTATTATTATTATTATTAATGCTTTGATCTTTAAAGTCAATTTTACATAGTCACACTCTGCAAATGCCAGTAAGATAAATTAAAATGAGGTAGCACTGTATTAAGTGATGCTACCTAACAGCTCCATAATCCAGTGTTTGAATTCATTCGCTGGCTCTGCTGATATGTTTTCCTCTAGTGCTGTTGTACACCAGGGCATGTGTTGTCAAGCAAAAACTTACTCAGTGTCCGTGGTTATGAATGTTTGAATGAGCATACTTTGCAATAGACTGGTGACCAGTGCTGCCGGCCTCCGAACTGGGTGTGCCTACAGACTTACATGAATGTGTGACTGTGAACAAGAATTGCTACTGCTTACAGTTCAAGCTGCAACCTGGAAAATTTGTTTTTAAAAGACTAGTTCAGTCAAATGAAAGACCTTACTGAGATTTTCCATTTTAATTAAATTCTAAATAATATAAGAAATGGATTTTCCTGTATCTCGTCATTAATCCACCAAATTCCCTGTTCTCCAGTGATAACTTTTCTGCTTTGATTTTTGTTTTCAGTTTTTTTTTTTTTTGCTTGCAGTTACAGTAAATTTTTTTCAGTTTGTTGTTTGCATGTTTTTTATTTGGCCTTTAATGTACATTTGGTTTGCACATTCATGTTTTTTTTCACTTCCTTTGTTTTTGTTTTGTTCTTTGACCTTCAGCCCACTGTAACAACACACAATAGACAAAAAGACAAAATCTAGGGATGAGATCCATACGAAATCATGACACTCCAGAGTAAATTAACATTAGTACTTTTTAACCTCAGTGTTGACTTTGGCACAGTCTATCATGCCTTCCTAATTGACTATATGGAAAGGTATCTTGGGTTATTGGACACTGAACTTGACTGGCATAAGTCTTCTTTATCCGGCAGTTCCAATTATGTTCTCTGGGGTAATAATAAATTCTGTCCTAGTACGTTACAGTGTTCCTCAGGTTTTAACTCTGCAGTCTGTTCCTTGCACTAAACTGTTCTAAGACTGATGTTACACTAATAGGCATCATTTCATCTATAGACAAAGTTAGTCATTTCAGTCTTTTAGACTGTAATAATTATGTATCACTCACAACTTATGTATATAACCTTGGAGTTATTCTTAACAGCCAGCTGACACAAAAAATCTATAATTTTATTCTATTTAATTCTATCACTTTTGCAAAAATGACAGACTTAGGCCATTGCTGTTTTCAGTTTGTTCCTGAAAGGCGTAATACACCTTCATTGCTTCTACTAAAATGTGTAGAATCTATTAAGAAGCTCCACTAGGTCCAAAACTGTGGTGCTTGAACCTCATTGCATCATCATATCACTCCTGTAACTGTCACACCTACACTGCCTCCCTGTTCATTTACGCATTACCTTCACAATTTTTATTCATACATACAAAACAGTCCATGGCACTTCCTCACTATATCTGTGACCTAGTCATGCCCTATATTCACACTCCCTCCATTCCGCTTACTCCTTCACTCTTAAGAAGCTTTTTTGCAAACTTTGGAGCAAAGGTGAAAGGTCTTTTTACATAAATGCTTTCCCTTGGCTGTGTAGTGACTTGCCGGAAACCATCCCCATTCTGGACTGCTTTAAGAAGCTACGTACAATTTAGTTTAACAAACTAGCTTTTTAGGATTTTATCATCTTTTGATGTCTGCCACTATCAGATTTCATTGGTAGTCTTTCATGTTGTATCTTTAGTTCTTTTTTTCCTCTGTCATCTGCAACTAAGGTATAGTGCTTTAAATGCTTTATGTTTAACAAAACCATATTGTAAATAAAATGTATTATTATCATTATTATTACCCTTTATGCCAGAGCAGATAGAACATGGTAGGTTGGGATAGGTATTGACAAGGCTTACACTGTGAGAGTATATTTCCTAAAATTAGAAGAAAGTCAGAGGTATGTGAAGGTTTGATAACATTTTTGTAACTTATTTTTAATTATATTTAAATTAATGTTCAGGTAATTCATTGTGGAAATCATATGTTCTGCAAGAATTTGACAAACTGCAGGATTTTTCACCGGAAGAAGTACAAGCATTACAGCGTATAATGGGCTTGGATTGCACATGGCAGAATGTGGTAGGATGTAGTATCATCTTTTTGTTTCCTATGTTTTTTTTCTCAACTCTGCCCCGAATGTATATTGGCCACCTGACTGAAATATACAGTTTAAGAGTATGCAATCCCTATTATTGGCCAACTCCAGGACCAGCTTGCTCTTGTTTCATAATGGAATCGGCTGGAACTATAACCTTGGGCATGAGGCTTCTTCATGTGGGAAAAATATCCAAGAAAGCTGATCAGCCTATTTTCTTATCTGCATATCAACTGTGTGTTACTGGAGCCAGGTAGTGGTAGTTGAAAACTAACAACTCTGCAACAGCGCATTGCCACGGCAGTGGAAATCCAGCCCTAATAATATTACCTATGGCAATGGCACTTTTGTCCTTCTTGTATAGCCTGACTTAATTTATGGATAAGGTTATTCTGCATTGACAGTGTGTCTATTTTTATGTCATCCTGTAGGTCAGAGGTGTTGGTGTACGTGAATTTTTAGTGTCTTACTACAATAGTCCTCACCTTAGACAGCTATGTGAAGAGATGAAGAACTTAAAACGTGATGATGTAGTCATTGCACTACATTGTCAGAAGTCAATTCTGCCTCAGCTTGGTGAGTGAAATGCTGTTTAAAGAGGTTAAACATTGCCCTACTTTAAATGGTAAATGGATTAGATAATTGAAAACATTAATTATAAATAGAATATACATAGTGGATTCAAAACATATTCAGACCTCTTCATTTTCTGCACTCTTCATTATGTTGTAGATTTATTTTTGAATACATACATTTTCCATTTTTACCCATAAATGTATACTCAATAACTCATAATGACAAACTGAAAACATGTTCTCAGAAAGGTCTGCACTTTTATTTAAAAAAAAAAAAACTGAAATCTCGCCTTTATATAAATATTCAGAACCTTTCCTTTGGTACATCCAAATTGTGGTGAGATGCATCCTTTTTGGTTTAATTCTTCTTGAGATGTGTCTAGAACTTGATTAAAATCCACCTCTGGCAAACTGAAATGATTGGGCATCATTTAGAAAGGCATACACCTGCGTTAAGTAAGGGAGTGCTTTACAGCAGAAGGGAAGGGGAGGCTGGTCAGTATTGGGGGAAGGATGAATACAGCCAAATACAGAGAGGTCCATGAAGGAAACCTGTACAAGAGTGCATACAAGTACAGATTGAGGTGAAAGTTCACCTTTCAGCATGGCAAAGACCCAAAGCAAACACACTGAAGACAGCGCTTGAGTGGCTTTGGGTAAGTCTCTGACTGACCTTGAGTGACACAGCCACTATAGAACATGTATGGAGATAGCAGTTTACAGATGCGATGCTTCCCATCCAATTTAAGTACTGAATTAAGGGTCTGAATATATACAGTATATGTTGTATGAATTAAATATTTTAGTTTTTGATTTTTAATAAATTTGCAAACCTTTCTAAAAACATGTTTTGTCTTTGTCACTATGGATTATTGAATGTAGATTGATTGGCAAAAATGTTAAAATGTATTAATTTATTATTGTATATATTTGGGTCATTTATGTTCTAGAAAGAAACAAGCTGTGTATTAGTAATATTATGCCTCGACTTCAGCACACTCTGGAGTTCTTTGTGGCCTTGACTATTGTGATTTGGTTTCTTTTTTTAAATTTTCTGTTGTTTGATTACTTTTGATGGTTGGTATAGACTCTAATTATGGTGTCTGACAACTAAAGAACCCAAGTGTAACTTATATAGATTCTGGGCTGGATTCTGCCTGAGATAAATGTTGGTGACACTGTGATAGATGAAGCTGGTTTGAAAAGGGATGGATAGAATTTTTTTCTCAAACAGTTTCAAATTATTTTTTACATATAGCAATTTTTTACATGTATGTCTGGTGAAAGTATGCACTTTATGTACTAGTTCTAGATAGGAAAGATAGTGCAGCAGGTAGTGTGGTAGTAACTGTATATGTACTGGCTGTGTAAGGGGGTGAGATTTGGAAATCCCTGTTAGCTGAAAAAATACATTATCAGTACAGTACAGTATTAGCTAATAAAACAACTTTGTAGGGCTAAATTGTCTTGTTTGTTTTATGTTCTTGTCATTTTGAGTCATAATATCCACCCATTTTTAATGATGTCACCTTTTGATAAAAGACTATACACTAACGAGAGGTTTATAGGTAAGTAATAGAACCTTGAGTGGTGTAATTAGCATATTTAATACTTTGTGTGCATCGGTATATTTAAATCAGCCCCAAAGTATCAACACATAAACATTTAAGCTGGCATTAATGTCAGGTTTTAATTTAGTCCATTTTTGCACATCTGTCAACATAAAGAGTGCCATGGGTAGACTAAAAGGAAAGTGCATAAATCAATTCTGAGCTTTCCACGATACTTGAAGTGGGTTATTGTTTCTTATCGATTATCATTTAGGAAACAAGAAATGTATAGATTTGCCACTTGAGGAGATCTTGTTAATACTGGTTTGGGTTTCTGAAAAAATCTGAGGTGTCACAGATCTCAGAATTTGATCCATTTGTACTTTCTTTTTTATTGCAGGACCAAAGCAAAAGGAAGAGCTGAAAATTGGGGAAATGAAGTTTACAGTGTGGCATGTATTTACTATGGCCTTGAGTGTTGAGCATGAGCAAGGTGTGGTGAGCATTTTTTATGAAGATGGCACATTTTGTAACTTCAACAGCCATGTTTATTTTGTCTTGCTATTTCTTCATCTGCCCCTACTATATGGAGACACATAAAATATTTTCTCATGCAAGTTACTCATTTCCTTTACTCTGAGGAAGAACCTCTTTGGAGGCTGAAAAATAAAAGGATTTTTTGTTTTTAAAGGGAAAACTATTTCTTATTGCATTTAAATAAAACCCTGAAGTGCTACCATTTTCTGAATATAAAATACAGCTCTTTAATTGAGCTGCTTAATTTTATATAGATTTTTTTTGTTCATGAAGTATTCCAGTAATTCTTCACTCCACATGTTCTCTTGACATTTCTCCATACTCAGAATGAATACTAAGTTGTCTAAAATAAGAAAAATAAACATGTTTAGAACAAATCTTTTTGTCCTGTAGCACTGAGACCACAGTAGCTGACCTGTCAGCTTGAATGGGCAACACAGTCCTCTCTGTCCAACACATTGAGAGTGTGCTGCCTTCTCATTTTTATTCCAATAATTCTAGCAGTCTGGATAGAATGTGTTGTCTCCTGTCTTCCTAGAGGTGTGTTCTTACCAGTATTAGCCTCTCTTATCTTTGGATGTTTTCTATAGAACTGTCCATCTTGTTTGTATCAATGTTCCTTGCAAGACATTTCCAGTCAGGCACTACATAATTGAGTATATATTTTGGAAAATACAGTAGTTTGGAGCTAGAGAGAAAAATTGTTGGGAAATTCTAGATGAACCACTAGGCAGTTGAGGTGGTGGTTAAAGGTCCGGGTCCTTTAAGATAATGGTATCTTCCCATGAAAATAAAGAGACATGCTGGGCTTCTGATATGAGACTCAGGACTATATGCATATTAATATCTGTCCGTCTTTCTACTAGATGTTATGGCTTTTGACATGCATGCAAATTTCTTTAGAATATTGTGTTAAAATACTCAGATTTTTTAAGAAAGCTGCTCTACAAGAAAAAAAAGTTCAGCAACTTGGAAGCATTTGGAAGTGAAAAGAAGTCATATATGTTAATATGTGAAATAAAACATGGCCTTAAGAAACCTTTGCCTTTGTATAACATGACATACTGTATGTTAAATGGTGCTTGGACAATGTTCAAAAACTCTTGCTCAGATAGGTTTCAAATGCATGAATCAAAAGAGCACATTCTTTACAGTAATGAAAATACAGTATCTGGATAGAAAAATTATAAAAGCATTTTAATGTGAAGAAGGACTGCTTTATGTAATAACTAAGAAACTTCATGATTTTAACAAATTTTGTTCTTTCCCTATGCGTAATCATCAAAATTATCCACTGTCTTACATTATAAGCATAGACAAAGCTGCGCTTTATGATAGGAGAGAAAGCAAACCCTAAACTAAGCGCCATAAATACAGATGTATGAAAAAATGCTTTATTGACTCAAAAAACACATGGAAGGAATTATCAAAAGGACAAAGCAAATTGTTTAATAAAAATAACAAAACACTTGCTCACCCACCCCATTTCTCTCAATCCTTGATTACAGTAACATCTTGTCTTTATTCAGCTTCCATTTCCAAATGAAGTAGACCTGCAGTATGAAAGTGCCTTTAAAACGAACTCAGTGGTTATGGCCATTTTCAGAAACCCCCTCTGAATGTATGGAGTTATCCAACCACAGCTCTTTCTTACCCTTGATCTTCAAAATACTCTTTAGTAATTAAATATCCAGGTGCCATTGGTATCTCACTGGCTGCTTCACCTCAGCAATAAGCAATAAAACTCCATATATCTCATGTAGGAACCATTTCCTGCCATCTGTGAGTCTGTGTGTGTTTTATCATCACATTATGCCAGTCTCTGATGCCTGTGCTCCATCTGCATCAGGATTTTGTAAGTCACCTCGAGTACAGGTGTCACCCAAAGTATGTAATAATACTTTCACCTGAGTATGCATTTCTCTTCTAAGTAGCTTCCTTTAGGAGAACTACAGTTGGTGAGGTGATGGCTTTGCTGATGAAGCACTATTTGGATATCATCTTGTGAATGCTGTTTATGATGACTGGCATACAGTGGCGAAAATAAGTATTTGATCCCCTGCTGAATTTATAAGTTTGCAAAGTGAATTTTTATGGTAGTTTCATTTTAATGGAGAGAGAGAGAGAATATCAGATTGGTTGTGTGCCCATGTGGCAAATAGATTATGAGCAATCGATCAGTCAATCAATTACAGATACTCCTGATCTCAACTCGTTATGTGTATAAAGCACACCTGTCCACAGAATCAGTTTCTTCCATTGCAGCCTCTCCACCACCATGGGCAAGACCAAAGAGCTGTCAAAGGATGTCAGGGACAAGATTGTCCCCTTGCTCAAGAAGGCACATGTACAGGTCCATCTTAAGTATGCCAGTGAACATCCGGGCCTGTACATGTGCTTTCTTGAACAGGGGAACCTTGAGGGTGCTGCAAGATGTCAATCCATTACAACATAGTGTGTTATCAATGGTGTTCTTGGCGACTGTGGTTCCAACTGCCTTCAGATCAATTACAGGCTCCTCCCGTGTAATTTTGGGTTGATCCCTTACCTTTCTCATGATCATCCTCACCCCATGAGGCAAGATCTTGCATGCAGATCCAGACCACGGGCGATTGATGGTCATTTTATATTTCTACAATTTCCGAATAATCGCAGCAACAGTTGTCACCTCCTCACCAAGCTTCTTGCTGATGGTCTTGTAGCCCATTCCCACCTTGTGTAGGTCTACTATCTTGTCTCTGATGTCCTTTGAAAGCTCTTTGTTGTTGCTCATAGTAGTGGAGAGGTTGAAATGGAGGAAATTGATTCTGTGGACAGGTGTGCTTAATACACATAACAAGTTGAGATCAGGAATATCTGTGATTGATTGATTGTAATCTGTGTGCAACACGGGCATACAGCCAATCTGTGGGAGCCAGAATTCTGGCTGGGTTATAGGGGATCAAATACTTATTTATTTCAATGATATGCAAATCAATTTATAACTTTTATGTTAAGTGTTTTTTCTGGATTTTTGATTGATATTCTGTCTCTCTCCATTAAAATGAAACTACCAAAAAAATTACAGATTGTTCATCTCTTTGTAAGTGGGCAAACATACAAATTCAGCAGGGGATCAAATACTTATTTCCCCCACTGAAAGTTCCCGAGTGTTGTAAATGTCTTTAAAATGTAGCCTATTAATGCAGTCTTCAGTTTTGCAAATAACCAAAAATACAAATGACAGAATCTGATGAATTTGATTTTTTGTCTAAGCATATCATCAGCAGTGGTACCAGGCAAGATGGCCCTCTAGGGTAAGAAGACACTACTGTCACAGATTCAGTAAGATATAAAAAATTATGGATGTGTTGTGGTTTACTCGACACTTAATATAGTATCCCTGAACTTGGCCATATTTTCATTATATGATGTGAGAAGCACCTAGTGTATTAGTCAATTCTGATTGTTTCTCTGTCTGTCTTTTGTATGAAATAACTTAGCCCACCATGGACCAATTTTGTTGAAATTTGGCACACATATTTTTCAGAGATATTTGCAGAGACTGTTCAATTTTCATTGAGACATGCTGAACTCAAAACTCATTTCAAAATCTCCCATTGAAAAGCATAGGTGAATCGATAAAGTTGTCTATGTTACCATTTCAAATTTATCTTGAGAGCAGATGTACCAACTTGTATATTTTGTATATTTTCCTCTTTTACTCGTCTGGCAGCCACTGATGCCCAATGCAAGTGAGTCAGACACCGGGGAGGGCTACACGTAAACAAGTCATTTAGCAGTATCCTTCTCCTGCTGTTTTAGGTAAATTAACCATAAAAGTATATAAAACTGCTCCTCTAGAAATTAATGGAAAGGGAAAGAGATTATGTAAGCATATATAATATTAAATTGGCTGAACTAATATCATCTGCAGCTTATTATTGTAAAGAAATAATGTTATCAACCTGCTCCTAAGTTGAGTTTGAACAGATTAATTACACTAGAAAGGTACAGCTCCACTAAGTAATATAAACATACCATGAAAGAGAACTGCAGTTGACATGCTGAGGAGAGCATGCAACAAGAACCACACTGTGATATACAGTTTCTGTGGTGATGGAGAATTTGCTTTTGTCCCGAAGAGCAAGGACAAGGCAGGATTATAGTTTGCACCACACTACTGGTAAAACATATAACGGACTAAGCATGGGTTACGTTTTATCTATGCCAGAGGAGTTTGTTTTTCTTTCATATATCCTCATACTGGAATTAAAATCTTTAAAATAATTGCCACCCTTCATATTCACATTACATAGTTATGTTCCTGAAATATTCGTTTGGATGTTGTGTGAAAACTATATTATATACAATACATAGCAAAGCTATATGGGATACTGTAGTGTACCTGTTTGGACTAAATCCAGAGAAATAACGCTCCAGAGATGCTCAAAATGCAAGACTGGTGGCTGCTTTCTATGATTCAAAGCATAATATGTTATACGGTAAAATTGTTATTTGTAAATAGGGGAAGTTCACAATAAAATACAGATAGAAAGTACAGTACAATACTGGCAGCACAACCTCTTTGTATACAATGTATACAAAGTACTGGTAATTGTATAATAATAGTTATTTTTCTTTTGGTAATTTTAACATACTTCTCTATATTGGGCATACTTATAAAAATTATATGTTTAAGAAAACTGAAGAAAAGTTAGCCACAGACCCCCCAACAGTAAAACATCAATCCATACCATTGTTACATCACTTGACTTGTCATCTGCTGTGTATGAAAGCTGCTGACCCACCACATCTCACCTTAGGCTACATTTTTAAGTACATGACATTGTAAAGTACTGTTCAAAGGAATGTATTTAATATAGTCTACTAACACATGTATTTCCATTATATTATCACTGTTCTTTTGAATATGACTCACTGTGCCAAAAATGATTAATAAAAAATGTGATAACTAACTCTTAAGTGAAATAAATGAAAACTGTGAAATGCTTCAACTTTCCTATTAGTTAGTTGTCAAAAATGCTCCTGAATGTTACACCATGCATATACATTTTTAACTTGTTATATTATGTTGGAGTCAAAAGAAATGTAGCAGCAGATAACAGCAGATAAGAAGTAAGAAATGAAACTAAATCATTGGTGAATATAAGGAAAATAAAGAAACAACTTATTTAATGTTGGTCATATTCACAGAAGCTAACTTTAAGAAAATCTATTTTTTCCATTCTTAAAACAGTGAACATTAGTACATTATTTCTAACTAGATGTTCTGCACTATGTACTGTACAGTAGTTGGTGATATTCATGTCTGCTCTTACTATTTATATACTGTACATGTAAAAGTTCTGTCAGTTTATTTATTGTGGTTTAGAGAGTTGGACAGAATTTAAAGTACAGTATCATGTTTACATTAACAAATTGTTACTTTAAACAACTTGTACCCAAGCAGGTCTAGACTGGAGGTGGCTGGCAGAGAAGTTGGATATTCCTCAGTTCTGTACACAGCTTTGGAGACAGAAAAGCAAAAATCCTGCAGAGGATGTGCTGAATTCCTGGAAAGTGAGTCTGGGTGTTTCATTATGGTTGATAGGTGTTTTTATTCAGAAGAATGGGGTTATTCTGTCTTATAAACCATCTATTTTCTAACTTGCTTATCCAATTCATGTCCAGGTTTTGCATGTTATCCCAATATCACCACATGTTTTCTTCCACTTTTATTAGTAATTTTAGTGCAGTGCAAGAAGGTCACACCACAGACCTTGGCCACCAGTTGCACTGGGTGGTCTGACTGTGCCTCCCACCAGTGCAACTGGCAGCTTATGGGGGAGATGTGAGCCCTAGAAGAGTAGCATGTGGCTAATGCTCAAATGGGGGCTGGTTCTCTCCTGCTGAGCTCACACTGGGCACTTGCCAGGAAGGCCAAAGGAAAAACGAAGATGGGAGGCAGGGAAGATGGCTGAGCTCAACAGCCTGCAGATGCAGAGGGCCTGGCGGCAGAGACACAAGCCTGTGAAGAGTTGGCTATACCTATTGGTAGATGTCTTCTCTCTCTGCTAAAAGCCTTTTTGGGGTAAGCAGATGAGATGTCAGTTTTTAGAGAGAAACACTGAGGCTCGTGATTGTTTTAAAAGATAGACAGATTCTGTCTGGGATTTTAACCTTGTTTTTATTGGAATATCTACTGTTGGTTTTAACCTCTATGTGATAACGCCTGTTTTTAATGGGATTATTTATTTGTAAAAACACTTTAGGATTTTTGTATATATTTACTAACTGCAAGTCTGTTCACTTCTGAACTTTTTTGTGTAAATGTAACAACTGCAAACCTGTTGCTCATTGGATTTTTTTTGTGCATATGTAGACACAAACTTTTTTAATTGGTTTTGTCTGATATTGTCTGTATATCTAGTACGGCACTTACATTTTATTGTTTTACTAACTGTACCCCGTACCTGCGCCCACATAGTAAAGAAACAGGAAAAACTTTAAAAAGCAATAGACGTTGGCACTATATCTGATCATGTTCAGCTCTGACGGGAGAGCGTTCCCCGCGTGGGGAGAAAAGCATATGGCCATGATATCTCTGGCTATCAGCAGCTACCCTCTAAAACACATGGAGCTGTGATCTCTTTCTTAAAAATGTCAAATATTACTCCTTAACAATCTGTAGATGATAATGTCTGTTGAAAAATCAGGTATCGCAAGGTGCGCTCCAACACGTGGCGAGACGTTGACCAACTCGAACAGAGGCTGGTGAGTAAATGAGGAAGCCAAGCCCCACCCTGCCCACAGCCACTCTATTGGACTTGTATAAATACATGGGTACCGCAAGCAAACTATGGAGAAGTCGCAAAATCAACAGGAAAGTTCAAGCAAATTCTAGAAAACAACCAGATCTAAATCCGTTAAGTAATTCTCTTGTGAAAAGTGGACAGACATACAGACAGAAAGAGCTTGGAGCACGAACTTTTTAAAACTGTTTCTTAGCAAGCACCTATGGGCCAAGGGTAACCTACGTTCCAAATTCCAAGTCTCAAGTCTTCGTGGTTCGGGAGATTTCGTGATAAGTGAGTCAGTGGTATTTAGCTTTTATATTTATAGATTAGTATAGTTTTGAGATAAATGATTCACATCAGATAAGTCAGAAAATGTACTTGATTGCAATGTTTGGTGAAACCAATTTTGAGTGTGAGTAAGATCAGTACTAGTAATAGGTGTGTAAACATCAAAATGACCTCTGTATAAAGCTCCTGTTAAGCACAGTCTTTTAATTTCCTGATTGTTTACCCCAAATTTAGCAAATAATGCACCTGAAATTTGCTTGTAAAGAATTCTGATGCAGCTAACAATTTGCAAGTGGTAGCATAGGCTGAGGGATTTTACATATCATTGATAAACATTATAACATCATTCAGCTCTCTCTGGATCGGTTTGCAGCTGAGTGTGAAGCGACTGGGATGAGAATCCGCACCTCCAAATCCGAGAGCATGGTCCTCAGCCGGAAAAGGGTGGAGTGCCCTCTCAGGGTTGGGGGAGAGATCCTGCCCCAAGTGGAGGAGTTCAGGTATCTCGGGGTCTTGTTCACGAGTGAGGGAAGAATGGAGCGTGAGATCGACAGGAGGATCGGTGCGGCATCCGCAGTGATGCGGGCTCTGCATCGGTCTGTCGTGGTGAAAAAGGAGCTGAGCCGTAAGGCAAAGCTCTCAATTTACCAGTCGATCTACGCTCCTACCCTCACCTATGGTCATAAGCTATGGGTAGTGACCGAAAGAACGAGATCGCGAATACAAGCGGCTGAAATGAGTTTCCTCCGCAGGGTGTCTGGGCTTTCCCTTAAAGATAGGGTGAGAAGCTCAGTCATCCGGGAGGGGCTCAGAGTAGAGCCGCTGCTCCTCCGCATCGAGAGGAGTCAGATGAGGTGGTTCGGGCATCTGATCAGGATGCCTCCTGGACGCCTCCCTGGTGAGGTGTTCCGGGCACGTCCAACCGGGAGGAGGCCCCAGGGAAGACCCAGGACACGCTGGAGGGACTATGTCTCCGGCTGGCCTGGGAACGCTTTGGGATTCTCCCGGAAGAGCTGGAAGAAGTGGCCGGGAGAGGGAAGTCTGGGCCTCTCTGCTTAAGCTGCTGCCCCCGCGACCCGACCTCGGATAAGCGGAAGAGGATGGATGGATGGATGGATAACATCATTGTTAATTGTCAACATTTTTGTTGTATTATAAAACTTTGAATCGCACCCAGTGTCTAAATACAGATTGGAAAATTTGTTTGCCGAATATCCAAACTTAAGACATCCATATCATATTCCTACAATAAGACAGTAAAATAAACAGTTTCAGTCTGCCTTTACACATATTATAGAGTGTGGAATTGGTAGGTTACATTCATAAGGGATTCCATTTTAATTGATGAAAACCAATATATAAATTGAAATAGGTGTTATGTATGGAAAAAGCAGTTTTTTAGCAGAACTTTCCAATTCACAGTTCCCTCTGCATGGCATATGTCAGTGCCATCTTTTTCCTGTCTAAGAAACTTCCCCATTTTGTCGCGTTAGTCCACCCTACTACTCAGAGGTGCTGTTCATCTACACCAGTGCTTCCCAGACTCTGTGGCTGCAAGTTTTTGTTTCAACCATCTTCTGTTTTTAGCTGGAATCCTGGGCTAGATCAGTAAACTGTTATTTCCCAAGTTCTGTGTTTTGGTATTTAATATAGAAATTAGAAAACTAAGTTTGGTAAAATTATTATATATTTTTCGTTTTGCTCGCCAAACCCAGAGGCCTGCGCTATGCACCAGCCACTTCGCATCCCTGCCACTCGCATGTGTGGATTCACCAAACAACAAATCTTTTAAATCTCGCGGATACGCCTCTTCACTGGGAGGAAACACTGCTTTTCCCTGATGGCAACACGAATTAGACGATGTACAAGTCTCCGACTTAAAGTTTAAATCTGAACAATATATTCAATTTGTTTTCGCTGTTCCGTTATTTCACCGAGTAATAATTTCCATTTGTTTGCACTAATGCAATCTTTCCTATCATTTTTTTGAGACTTTTGAATTGTAGTACTGTCATTATCTCTAACCTGCTCTCCATGTGTATCACGCTAACGTTTTGAATTTTTTATGACGTTCTACTTTGTCATCTACTCTTTGTCTTTTATTTCCAGCCCCGGGCGTGATTAAATCTCTTGGCACAAATTCTCATCTCGTGAGACTAGAAAGTATCTCTCAGAAAAAGTCATGTCTCGTCCCAGGCTAAAAAGTCTTGTCTCGTCCCAGGATTTTTTTATTATAATAGAGAGATGTATTAAAATGTACCAAGCATTTATATTGGAAAAATGTATTTTTTTTCTTTTTAACAATATTTTCATCTTGATTTTCATTCCACTTTTCCAGGTGTTCTAATTGTTTAATTAATCCATTATTTACTAAATGGATTATCTGTTCTGCTTGTTTTTAATTGTCATTAATAAGATACAATGAATGGGGAAAACTGCACAGAGAAAGGGCAAAATATAATGCAATCAAGCATTTAAATCAATAGCAAAAGCAGAAATGTTTCTAAATGTCTTATAAATGTAAAAATCATGCTGCTGTGCTTTTCTGAATGTAGAATAACAGAAAAAATATCAATTACTTAAATGAGATCAGTATTATCAGTGTTGTCACCAATTATGAATCTGGTTTGAATAAAAACCTGCAGCCACAGGACCGAGCTTAGAAAGCACTGATCTACACCACTCATCTGTTGAAGACCTTCATTTGCATACAACGGCATACCTCAAACAGACTTCTGTAAGGGCTGCACAGAATGATAGCATAGCGTACTTGGTACCATATTATTATGGATGAACTAAAAAAAACAGGTCGGCTAAATTTCTTTTTTTCTATGACGTCACCAAATTTCAGATTTATCAAAGCATTTTTTTAGATTTTGGGGTATTTAGTTTTTTTTAATCAGAATGTCCTTTTTTAGTGGATACCTATTGCCCTAGATGTACCATCTTGCCAAATTTCAGCTTTTTAACTAAATGGGAAATAGTGTTCTTTTTGATGTGTAAGTGAATGAATCAGTCAATTTTGCATTGTATTAAGTACTGTATGTATAGATTAGCAGTAGTAGCAGCAGTATTACAATGTGTACAGAGTACAGTGAAATTTTGTTAAAAACAGAAAAGTTTCTTTTAATGTTTCTAGTGATATGGTTTGGTAAAATGAATGCTTTATTAAGCCAGCCATTCATGAAATTATTGAAGTTGTAAATACTGTACTTTCACACCAAAAGCGCTAGTAGTAAAATAATGTCTTAGCTGTCCATTGACTTTATTTCATTCTTGAAAAAAAAAAACAGAAGGTCCCAAAATATTAGTCATATGCAAAAAAAGTACTCTGTTTTAGTCAAGCAGACAGCAATATTTAACAGATTTTGCCTAAGAACTACATATTTGTTATTAAGTTAAACCACATCCTTTGATAATACAGTCAGTTTACTGTTTAGTTTTTGCAGTTATTTAATCCTTAGTTTGACAGAAAAAAGGCTTTATAAATTCTCAACATTTGGAAGTTTTTTGCACTGCAGATATTAATTGGCAAGTGAGAACTAAGAGAGTAAGAACTCAATATAATGAGTAAATTAAAACATTATACTCATTATTCAGAATTTGCTGTAAAATATCTTACCATACAGCAGCAGCAATGTGATCAACTAAATATTTATATTTAACATTCATGAGAGATAAGTTCTATACAGTCATTTTACAGCTCCTACTGCACATACGTTTAGTATGGAAGTGTCTTTTCCTAGAGTCTTTATTTTCATGTTGAAGGAAAGGTACAGACACATGTTTTTATTCCACTCACTGCTGCTAGGATGTTCCTTAGCTCCATGACCCTGACCTGGATCAAATGAGTTAAAAATCGACAGATGTGTGGATGTGTAGTCTGATATTTTATAGAACTGTATTTCAATGTGAAGGAACGGGAAATGTGTGCTACTAGCATCAGATTAACAGAAAATAACTTTTTGTCTGTTGCTTTGTTGCAAAGCACCATTTATTACTGTGTATTACCCCCTGTTTATCAGTGCTTTTAGAATATTTAGGGCTATATTATTACCATGAGCAACTTGAGATCTGCTATATTAATCTGAAGAGTACTTTATAATATACATGAATGTCAAACTTCTTTGAGTCATTCTTTTCCCTGGTCTTCTTTTCTGTTGCAGAATAAAATTAGCGAAGCCACAGTAGGGAAGCTCTTCGATTACATGATCAGTATGAAACGTGAGGATTTGGCAGACCTTCTTTAAAGGTGATAGTTTCTGGAAGAAACTTGAATTTTTCACATACGCAGAAGGCTTTCATATCTGGTGATGAACTCCAAGCTAACATCTGCTTTCCAATGTCAGACTTGAACAGTTGTGGGGCCCAGTACAGAATTCCCTTTCCTGTGTGATCTGAAACTAGTAAAATAACCCTGGAATGCATGAGAGGTAACAAGAACTTTACAGTCACTGGGGCTATCAGTTTCAGCAGGAGAATCAAGAAATGCAATCTTGTCATGTATTAAGTAGAAAATTACAGTAAGTATGTTTACTGTGTACTGAATTAATACTAAAAAAGCATTATATGCTTATATTTGCATTTACTGTTGAATATTTCCAGATTGACCAGTCTGTGAGGTACATATCATGGATCATGAATCCTTAAATGTATGGTTATGATTATACAAAGGGGCTGGTGTTTTAAATACAATTTTTGGTTTGAGAATACAATGAGAATGTTTATTCTTTTCCCTATGTATTTAGAATATTGTCTTGTACTATGGGGCGGCACAGAGGTGCAGTGGGTAGCGCTGCTGCCTCACAGTTAGGAGACCCGGATTTGCTTCCCAGGTCCTCCCTGCATGGAGTTTGCATGTTCTCCCCATGTCTGCGTGGGTTTCCTCCCACAATTCAAAGACATGCAGGTTAGGTGCATTGGCAGATTCTAAATTGTCCCTAGTGTGTGCTTGGTGTGTGTATGTGTGTGCACGCCCTGCGGTGGGCTGGAGCCCTGCCCGGGGTTTGTTTCCTGCCTTAAGCCCTGTGTTGGCTGGGGTTGGCTCCAGCAGACCCCCGTGACCCTGTAGTTAGGATATAGCGGGTTGGATGATGGATGGATGGTATTATACTATTTATGATGATCTCGTCCTTCTTTCAAAGGTAAAAGAAAATGTCATATTCTGCAGAAGTGCAATAGTTTTTCCATTGTTTTAATGTAAAAACATCCATTTTCAATTCTGGTTATCCCAGATGTTTAGTCACATTAGAGATTGAGCTTTCCTGGGACAATCAACAGGAAGAATATTAAAAAAAGTTATTTTTTAGAACACTAAGCTAGCAAGCCAACCACTATTATATTAAACTAATGTGAGAAACAAATTTCGAAAAGGGTACTTGATTTGGGTTTAGGATCGAGAGACAGTTCCAAAGAAAGTCTTGAGAAGTGGATATGGCTTTGCAGTTTGTCTTTCATATAAGTTCACAGTTTAGAGTCTGACATATTTTGTGATTCAGTTTCCAACAACAAAGGTAAGATTTCTTTGATACCTCTAAAAACAATATCCTCTAATCCTTTCATTTTAAATATACACTTAATGTTCAATTAAAGCATGTTGGCATTTTCCCTGTCTTTAACTGAGGATATCTGCCATTCTTCATATGTATAGCTGAATAAAAAAACTTTACAAAAAGCATCTTTCTGATTTGATAAAGGACACTCTTCCTACTCTGCATGTCAAAGTGTTTTCAAAGTCTGTCATAAGAACTTTAACTTTACATATCATGCAATCAACAGGTCAATTAACTCTGCCGCAGCAATGCAGAATTGCAAATCTCTTCTAGGTCTTTATCTATTATAAAGTTAACAAGTTCAGAAATGTACACATTCAAGTACAATATTTTTAGAGATTTAATTAGCTTTTTTGAAAGTCAAAGCATTAAAATATTTGATTTGTGTAATCAAAGATTCAGGTATTGTTTATTAAATATTTGTAACTAGCAGCGTGTGGTCTTCGGGACAAAAAACAACACAAAGACTCCCTAGCAGTTTTATTATATTGGTGAACTTGCAGCGGCGTCAGTGAAGTGGGCCAGGACAGGTCGTTTCTTGTCCAAGACGGACGTGTAGTCAAGTGCAGATGTGGCACAATTTGAGTGGGAGAGGCTGGACCCTGTCTCAGGCAAACGTATGGCAGCTCGCTGAGTGAACGTACAACCTGCATGTACCACAAAGCTGAGTTTGCCTGCTTGGGTTGAATGAGAAGTAAAATTGCTTGCAAGTGCCAAAAAAATGTAAAGGTGCATGCCTGTGCCATCTCACCAAGTGCAAATCACACTAGAAGGAGAATATTCTGTAGTATTCACACCAACTTCCGTGGCTGTGGTTGAGCGTGAGCAGAACAGGCTGCTCCATACACACACAAACACACACACAGGTCTTTAATTTATAAAAGTCTAATAAACTAAGTCTTATTCATAAATAATTGATGCCAGAATGTATTGGTTGAGTACATTAAATACTGCATATGTTTTAATAGCATTTTACAATATCATTTAGGTAAAAATGTCAGGTCATTACGGTGCTTTGCCGGTAAATTACAGTGTCACTGAAAATTTGAAGATAATGCCACTATGAGATTGTTTTAGTGAAATGTAAATACTTAGTACATGTTTATTCGCTGTATGCATAAAAGCTTACAGAGCCATGCTGAAATACTGTCTTTTGTCTTCCATTGATTCCCTAGGTAAGTTGAGTACAATGTTTTATTGTAATAGTTACAATGATCATTTAACTTTATCTGGACAAAATCAGGCAGTAGGAGCAGTGTACTTGTGTTGCAAAGGCCAAAATGAGCTGTTGATGTGGAGATGAAACGTTTCTGGTATTTTAATCGTTTGTACTGGTGATCTGTTTTACTGTCAGTAGCAAGTATTGGACATGCAAAAGAGGAAATATACAAGTTAAAATAACGTCTGTCAGGGTAAATATGAAAGAATAAATTAGCCATTAGCTGATGTCACACTGAATGTGTCTCTATTTAAAGAAAGACAATTTTGAAAGTTCACCAATGCATTTTAAAAAAAAAGTTTATCAGATCTCAGAAATGTTTACAGAATGCTCTATTTGAGATACCTCAATGAAAATTTAACATCTATAACCAATTTCCATGAAGATTAAGTCTACTTGTTGTCCTTCAAATTTATTGAAATTGGGTTAAGCCTATAACAAAACAAATAGACTCCCATATACCTTAAAAATGCCCAGTGAGGGCTTTGGTGGGTGGACTGCCAGACCCTGGCTTATCACAAAAGAGCAAATACAGGATCTTTATGAATAAATGATTATCACAAAATGCTCTGTGGCACAAAAAGCTTAAAGGAGCACAAAAGCCACAGAAGGAGTCGCCTTCAAATACTAGGGATTTCAGAGGCAAACAAGTCCTAATACACAATTCACAAAAATTATCAAAAACCACATACACCAAAGTCCAGCAAATGTATAATCAGAAAGAAGTAATAAATTGTCAGAGAATTCATCAACACCAGCACATTCAATGAACTGCAAGGGATTATCTATTTCCTCAGCAACAGTTTCCTTGACGATAATGAACGGGTATCCTTGCCTCTTGGGAAGCCATTCACAAAATACAAAAAAAAAATGATTAAACATACATAGAAACATAGAAACTAAATAACCAACATTACTGAAGAAGAGTACATAAACATACAAATAAAACATTAAAATAATTTGCAAGTGAAAAGTATTTGGAATCATTCAAGTCATTAATTAGATAGATAGATACTTTATTAATCCCAAGGGGAAATTCACATAATCCAGCAGCAGTATACTGATACAAAAAAAAAATTATTAATTTAAAATGATTAAATAATTAGGTGCATATGTCATATTTGGAGCTGAATTTCCACAACAGGTTGAGAAAAAATTGCAGTGTTTGTTTCACAGCAATGTATACATCTGTCTAGTAAATGAAAAATAAATCCTTCTCAATGAATAAACACAGTAATTAGGCTGAAAAGCAGCGGAGTCAGAGATGGCATACAAAATGTTTTAAGATCAAATCTGTGTGCACTCACCACTGTGCAATCGAATTATGGGATGTTACCTGGGACTAGGTTGTAATAAAAAAAAGTTAATTTATTTAGAAGGAAAACATTTCAGAAGGTGCTAAACAGTTCCTATTGATTTAGTAAAGAGGTACAAAAGCTCAATCACATTATAAGAACCCTGCAGATCTTTCCTCTCTGAATTCAAACGGTTAGATGCTGTATTTTTAAGTGTTCATCCATTTGCTACTGAAAAGTAATTTTATAGTAAAGTGTCTGCTGAATAAAAATACACAAAACATAAATATTGATGAATACTTCCAAGATAAATACTCAATACACAAGTATATTTCTTTCACTGGCATGAAATACACAACTGTATGACAGATGTGGGACAGTTAAAATAGGCCAACATAAAGCATACATATTTAAATCAATCATCGATTTGAGCTCGTATGGATAAG
Organism: Polypterus senegalus; assembly: GCF_016835505.1. Lineage (NCBI taxonomy): Eukaryota > Metazoa > Chordata > Cladistia > Polypteriformes > Polypteridae > Polypterus > Polypterus senegalus. Next base: position 69,814,316 of record NC_053166.1, read on the forward strand.
ACAAACACACACACTGGCACTCGATCTAAATGTGCAGATACATGAACTTACTATTATTATCCAGGATATATGAAATTATACATGTACTTATATATGAACTTAGTATTATATTCAGAATGTAAATTATTTGGTATAGCGGTAGATTTCATTAATTGTGTGTTGACAATAAAAAAACATGGCAGAATCTGTGGGCTTACCAGGGGAAAAAAAAAGATTAATTTACTGGTACTTTGTCTGTTATAACTGACCATGAACAATTCCCAGAGGTTTATTTTCTCCAGAGATGCTGCCAACTGCAGTTTTTATTTTCTTCTCCTCCATTTTCTTCTCCTCCATAGTTCAATAATAATGTTTCTGGAGAGATAGTGCTAGGTTCCATGTATGTTATTTAGTTTGGAATTGCTTTGTTTTACTGTGTGTTTAAATACATCTGTATCTTTATGTATTTGCATTATTTACAGTAATTTGTAAAGTGTTATTTGCATTTTACCTGTGGAATTGTAACAGCGCTCTGAGCATGCACTCAGTAAGGAGCGCTGTATAAAATAAACTGAATTAAAATTATAATTTCAGTCCTGAAACAAACTACAAATAAAAAGAACAGAACTGTTCACAGTGGCAAAAAATGGAGAAAATTGTATGTGAAATTTAACAAATGTGTTTTACTTTCTAGGTCATTTCTTACATTTAAATCACATCACAGGAAAAAAATAATGTTTGAAGAGCAACAAAGCTAAAATGTTTTTTTTTTACATTATTAAAGAGATATGGCTTATTAATGGCATTTTTTGATACATTAAGGTGAAAACTTATGATAGTTTGCATAAAACGGATAGGCTTAATGATGTATATTTATTTTGTCAGAAATTGTTTTTTTTGTTAACTAATATAGCAGCAGTCTGAGCAAAGTCCACCGCAGACATCATTTTGATCAGCAAATGTCTTCAACTGATCCTAGAGAGTTTCTACAAGCTCTTGGGCCAGCTTAGCAGGGATCTCCCACTGTGGAAGACATCCATGAGGCATTCTCATCCGATGGCCAAACTATCCCTCCTTCTGCCTATCAGTCCGGAGAACTGTCAGCTTTCATCCAGGGTCTTCCCAGATCCCCAAATTCCCTACCCTGTCACAGAAGTCATGTACCCAAATTTCCTTTACAGTACTGCATAATTATAACCCTGGTCTCATTTTTTTTCTTATTATCTAAATTCAATGACTATAGGTTGCTAAACTTGATCATGCCCACGTATCTGTTTCCAGTTTCAAAATTGCATTGCTCCATTATCATAAAATGTTATTTTCCTGGAGAGGACTATTAGAAATTGTGAAGTTCAGATTCTCATTCAGAGTGTGCTAGACTGACTACCAACTACTCCACTGAAGAGCAGAAGCCAACAGGGCATCATCATCATCATCAAAGAGTTTTCCTAACTAGGAAAATCTTGCAGCATCTGGGTTTCTCTGCATTTTCATCAAGATTTCATCCACCACTACAGCAGTTAATAATTTTTGCCATAATATCAGTCACAAAAATACTGTGATCACAATATAAACAGATGCTTTCCACACTACTTCCCTGTGAAGAGTGCATTCATTGGGATTAAGATGGGACCTTTCCTTTGGCCAATTCAGAGCTGTTGTTTCCTTGCTGTAGTCACTAAATTAAATCTGGAACTAAACTGAATGGAGCACTGATTTCTTAACTTTTAAGGGTTTCCTTGTCATTGTTATCTGCCTAGGAGTTCTGGAGTTGACTCCATGTGATAACAGGTTCTGACTTCATTTTTGGCCCTACTTCAGGTTGTTTTCTCCACAATTCTATGAAGGGCTGATAGGTGTAAATTTTCCTTTTTAGAACATAAAGTTACATTGAGATGCCCCTCACATCCACTGCTACAAATTTCCAAGTATAGTGTACCCAGAACGAAGCTTCACCTTCAGGATACAGGAAAAGTAAGAAAGAAAGAACACCCTTCAGCGGGTTCCAGAAGTCTGCTTGCCAACCCAATGTACAGTAGTGCATTGAACTGCTGATACCTTTATGTCGCCGTGATCTTTTAATGTTGCCATGGCCTAATTCATCTAAATATGTCCTGGTATTTTTCTCAGACACCCACACTCTCTGCCTTGTAACTGGGGAGCACATGGGACTGCTCCAGAAGACTACATTAAAATGTTCTTCATTGACTATATTTCATCATTTAGTACAACCTGGGCTTCAGTTCTTACCTTTGCAATTAGATTTTGGACTTCCTGATGATAAGACCACAGACAATGCTGCAGTCCAACATAATGCAGATCACTGGAGCACTCCAGGCATGAGCACTAAGCCCACTTCAGCTCACTTTGCTCAGTCATGACTGTATTGCGATGTAAAGCTTCAAAAGCATTATCAGGTTTGCCAATGAAATGACAGTAAATGACTTCATCAACAATGATGATGAGACAAAGTACAGACTGGAAGTGGAGGAGCTAGTAGACTTGTGCAAGTGCAATAGCCTGTCTCTCAATGCTGTTAAAGCTAAAGCCAAAATTGTTGACTTCAGGAAGACCCACCCTACTCACACTCCATTTTACATCAAGATTACTGTGGTAGATAAAGCAAAAAGTACCAAATTCCTTGATGTGCACTTGGCAGAGGACTTGACGGGGTCTATCAATACCTCCTCCTTGACCAAGAACGATGAGTAGTGACTCCACTTTCTGCACTAGCTTAAGAAGACAAGCCTTCCATGCCATATCCTCGCTATATTCTATAGTGGCACTGTTGAGAGTGTCCTGACCAGTTGCATCACTGTTTAGTATGGGAACTGTAATGCATCCGGTCCATACAATGGATAGTGTGCATTGCTGAGATCATTATCAGGACTTTTGTCCCTTCCGTCATGAGCATGTTCACAAAGTGCACCTTTCTGTAATGCCTCCAGCATTGTAGGGGGTTTCCCTCCCACCTCTCCCACAATCTTCCATCAGGAAGTAGGTATCAGTCTGCAGACCAACACTGCCGGACTGAAAAACAGCTTCTTCCCACAGGGTCCAGAAAATAGTATTACCCCTATCCTTGCATTGGCACCCTTATCACAGGCAAATACCTAATTACTGTTCTGTTCTGCATTCATTGTCCATTGTGCATCACCTATCATCATTGAATGCTGTTTGTCAATATGATGTTGGTTTGTACAGATGTTGTTTCCTCTTATACATTCCCTTATGTAAAATTAATCACCCCTCTGTATAGGGCGGAGTGGTGGCTCTGAGGCTAAGGATCTGTACTGGCAATCGGAAGGTTGCCGGTTTGAATCCCGTAAATGCCAAAAAGGGCTCTGCTCTGTTGGGCCCTTGAACAAGGCCCTTAACCTGTAATTGCTGAGCGCTTTGAGTAGTGAGAAAAGCGCTAAATAAATGCAAAGAATTATTATTAGTTATACTGTCATTGCCTAAATATTGCACTGTGGTCATAGAAACATTATTTCGTATTACTGTATAATGTGTATGTAGCTATGGTATGACAGTAAAGCCCACTTGACTTGACTTAACTTTCTGACACTACCCAGAATTCATCCATCCATCCATCCATTATCCAACCCACTATATCCTAACCACAGGGTCACGGGGGTCTGCTGGAGCCAATCCCAGCCAACACAGGGCGCAAGACAGGAAACAAACCCGGGGCAGTGGCGCCAGCCCACCGCAGAGCACACACAAACACCAAGCACATACTAAGGACAATTTAGAATCACCAATGCATCTAACCTGCATGTCTTTGGACTGTGGGAGGAAACCCGAGCACCCAGAGGAAACCCATGCAGACACGGGGAGAACATGCAAACTCCACACAGGGAGGACCTGGGAGGTGAACCCAGATCTCCTAACTGCGAGGCAGCTGTGCTACCCACTGCGCCACCGTGCCGCCCTCTGCCTATCTAGTGTCTGTAAATTCTGCTTGTGTATGTGTGAGTGTTTTCTCCGAGAGGTGTAGTTTCCTAAAGCATTCCAAAGATGTGCCTTTTAGTGTTAATGAGCGTCTGTGAAAGAGTCCTGACATCTCACTCCAGGATGTTTCCTACAATACCTGGGACCTCATGTATAACGCCGTGCGTAGAACTCGCACTATAACATGGCGTAAGCACAAAAGCCAAAATGTGCTTACGCACAGAAAAATCCAGATGCAGGAATCTGTGCGTACTCCAACTTCCACGTTCTTCCGCTACATAAATCCCGATCAGCGTGAAAAGTAACGCTTGTGCACGCGCTTTATATTGTTACAAGTTAATTACAATCAGATGTATTACACTAATAAACAATATGCGGTTAGTTTCGGTGTATTTATAAAGCCGCGTCAGGAAAATAATGTGTAACCACACAGGAACAGTAGCACTGCTTTGACGCTGGGTGCCGCCAGTCTGCAAAACCGAGCGGATAACTTGCGTACGACAAGGCATGAGGTACCGTGGAAAAGTGTGTGGCTTTACGCCAAGTGTAGGTTTTATACATCGCGATTTGAACGTGGAAAAGTTCTTACGCAACATTTCTGTGTGTACGCACCGTTTATACATGAGGCCCCTGGACACTAATATTTTTATGTTATGCAATGCTGTATATAGTAAATATTTAAAAGAGACTAGTTAGGGACATCCTAAACACATTAGATGAGTACATCCAATAATGTAATCACTATGCATTTACACATACTCAAACACATAAAAATTTGAAATAACATCATATTCTCCCTTAATTATATGTTCATGGTCACAGGGGTCCACAGCCTATCTCAACAACACTGTGTACAAGACAGAAACATGGCATCAATCCATCACACTGCGACCAAGTAACCTAACTTGCACATTTTTGGAGTACCTGAAAGAATATCTAGAAAGAATGTACTAGCAGCAGTGCCACCCATAATTTGACGTTAAACATATTAATGTATCAGTATGGTCATGCTGCACTATTAGGTCTAATTACCATCAAATAAATACAATAAGAAAAGCAGGCTGAATATCAAGTATATGTTCTGAATTAACAGACCTCAAACTATTGACACACAATTTTTGTCTGCCAGCAAAAGTTCACAACAGAAAAAGGGAGTACTGTAGATACAGAAGATGTGCAAGGCAGCTCTAAAATTATAAACTGATGATACTAGGATAGGATGTGGTTGACCACCACCTTGTACTTAACAAAAAGAAAATGACTAGGTTAGTGCAACTATTGTAATGCATTGACATATGAGAAGACTACATCAGGTAGAAATAAAAACAGCAGTTATTTAAGAAATCATGATAGAAGTAGCCCTGTGGTGTGCTGGCACCCTGCCCGCCCCCTGCCCCGTGCTGGCCGGGACCGACTCCAGCAGACCCCTATGACCCTGTAGTCAGGATATAGCGGGCTGGACAATGGATGGATGGATGGATGGATGGATGATAGAAGTAAAAATGGCAAAGAATTATGAAAATCTGGACAGAAACAATAAAGATAAGAGTTATTAAAATGTCAAAAAGCCATATATGAGTATATGAAAGTTGGGAGAGGCAGAAAATGTATGGAAATTTGAAGAGAAATAAAACATACAAAAGCTGAAATCCAGTATTTTTGCAGCTAGTTGTTCACTTGATTTCACAGAAAGTTTGAATTTATTAACATCAAATCTATAAACTGTAATAAAGATGAATGGGGACAATATACATAAGTTAAAATTGGGTTTCATGGTCTTATTGTATGCTCATGGCTCTAAAAAACTGATGACTGGAATATAATAGTTGGATTTTTAAAACTGATAAATTTGATCCAAATACTATGAGGTATTGGTAGTTTCATGCATTGCTTTTTGCAGTTATAAGGCAGAAGGTGACAGACCAGGGCTTTCTCCAGTACTCCTGTCACATTAGGCTATCATCCCAATCTGTCAATCAGAGGTTCCTTCGGTGGATTTCCTTGTCATCTTACTGCTGCATTTTGTTGGGGACAGGCAATCCCTCTCAACATTTCTCTGCCAAAATGGATGCAGTTTTATAGACATATGCACATAAGCGTCAGGCTGTTACTGTGTCCATAGTGATGCAATCTAGACAAGCCACTTCTGTCACCGACACCAGAATTCATATTCTTAGACCCAAACTTGTACTCACATGGAATTCACTTTTGAATAATTCTTTACCTGGTTATTATCCTTACAAAGATCTTTCAAGAGTAATACTATAATAGCACAAGACTGGTCAGCATATTTTAAGGCTAACTGGGTCACAACATCCTGAAAAGGTCATGATCCAAGGAAAATATCCATTTCAAACAATAACTAGGTATGCACCATTGTTTTCTTAATAACTTTTCACCCCTCCATAATTATTCTTAAAAACAGCAAACCAAGCCTTTGCAAAAGTACTATTCCCAAAGAAATAAATCCAGAGTTTTTAATGACTACAAAAAGCTTTAAATTGTTGCTGAACAGTGGAGTTGAGTAGAGCAGCATTCACTGCATGAAAGCCCAATGATGGCCTCTCACATTTCTCCAACCACACCCCCCTTTACACTTCAAAAGTGGTTGGGCTTGATTTCAGCTTCACTAAATGATGGGCTTTGAAAAAAAATGCCCTCAGTTCAACTTAGCATTGTGTGCTGGCTGTCTTCAAAGTCTAATGGACATTTGCCACATGACAAAGAGAACTCCAAAGGTCAAAGGTATTAATGAGGTTTTTACATGACCAGCATTCTGGGCTGTCTAAGAATTGGACTGTAAACATGTAGAAAATGCATAGCCATAACAATTCAACCAAGAACAGTCAATTTAAATGTGCATGCACTGCAATTGCTTATTTACCTAAAGTTACTAATAGCCCAGGATGGCTTTAACTACATGCTGTTAACTGATTATTTCTCATTCTTTACAGTGGGAGATGTTGGTGGGGGTCAGGCAATGCTTTGATTTTGTAGCAGATTACATTCAGTGGTGAGTGAAAGTGTCTTGATGGACTGGTGTTCAACTATGGACTGTTTTTTTACTTTAGCTCTGATGCTGCCAGCTCCACATTTGACTCCTTTAGACAATGAATTAAGCAGATTTATTAAATGGACAAAAATAAACAAAATTAGAACAGTGAAACACAAATTAAATTTCCAAAGATAAAGTCAATATAAAGTCACATTCCAGTTTACACTGGCAATAAGAGACATCTACTCAGAATATAGTATGGAGAATTTTGCTCCACTGTAATTGGGCAGCATGGATTATAATATTTAGTACGCTAAAAAAAAATTTAACTCTGGCCCACCCCCATAAACCTGTGCTGAAGTTAAGCTGATTTGTTAAATTCATAAATTAGTGAATCCTAGATTAGCGTAAAGATTTTTTTGTTTGTGTGTGTCCCACTGTACGGTATACCTTACATACAGAATAGTGCTTGTATAAGCTGTGATTTGACTGACAAAAATGCATGCTCTCTTGTTTTCTCTTGAACATGCTTAACTTTTTTAAATGCTCTTGTCTAATTAGGCCTACTTTAGACCTTTTCAGTTCCATGATGCCACAGGAGCCAGGGGAGTCACAAAAAGCTCAGGACTTAGGATCAATGGAAGAAGAACAAATTTGTACAATAGAAGAAATAGAAGACACCAGTATACCCCCTGCAAAAGAAGATGAGGAAATTGACAGCACTATCCCCCCTGCAACAGAAGATGAAAAAGAAGGCAACAGTAGCATCCCTGCAACAGAAGACAAAAAAGAAGACACCAGTATTCCCCCTGCAATAGAAGATGAAGTAGAAGACATCAGTATTCCCTCCGAAGCAGATCAACCAGTGGCCATCAAAAGTAAAGTCCTCCTCTTTTACAAATGTTAAGATAGCTATTAACTTTAGCCATCACCTGGTTTTCTCCTTTCCAGGCACTACATGTCAACTAACTTGTGAAAAGAAATGCTTCCAATTTAATTTAGTGTTTTTTTAATATGAGACAATATTCCTTTTGTTTGGTTATTTTTGACACTCTAGAACAGGTTCCATTTTTACTTTGCCCTTGCTTCCTCTGCTCAGTGCCTACATTTGAATGTCTACCTCAGTATTAATTGGCAGTACCCATCCATCTCTAAACAAATTAAATGTTAGAGACTGTCTTCAAAATTCTTGAGCTGCAGACATTAAAAAATTCTGGCCAAGTAGATAAGCAAGTTTCTGAAAAAGATCAGATTCAAAGATATTTTTGGAGAAAACTTTTTAAAATTCATTATGAATGTCCACAGAGATGTGAAGTAAGCCCACAGTAAAGCAACTGCCAATAATGTAAGAGGCAGCAGTCTACAACAGACCGCCATAATAGATGTGACACACACATTGCTATAAGAAGAATGGAAAAACATAATTGCAGATTTTTAAAATACCTTTCTTTTCAGCATCAGACAGTGTTAATGACGACACAATTCCAACACCCAGTATTCCAGTTACACCCACCAAAGCAGTTATTCCTGTTAAGATATACCCGACCCAGCAGGAGCTGCACAGGGAGCTTCTTCTTACGCATAGGAGGTAGGATTCTGGGGAAGGTGTGTTTGTGCCCAAGGGAGTGTCAAAGGAGTGACATCACATTGTTAAATTGCTACATACATTCTGTAAAATTGCATTGTATTTTAGTCACAAAGTTTATTTTATATTGAAAAACTGGAAGTGAGCTCAGTTTCAAAGTGTTTTACAAAGCAATTAATAGCATTACAAAGAAAAGTTAACAAAATGAGCAGGGGTCCTCAATCACAGTCCTGGGGGGCCGCAGTGGCCGAAGGTTTTTTAATTAGCAGTTCTTGCCAATATTTTAATTTCATGGCTTGTTAGTGCTTTAACTCTGCTATGTCAGGTAATTATATTTTCTTCCCCTTTCTAAGGATATCATCCAAATGATTTAAAGTTTAAAACGGATGAGTAATTCTCTGTCCTTCACTTTTTTCTCTTCACTATAATTAAACCCAATAGTGCATGATAAATACACATGGGTGTAAATGGTAACAAGCTAAATGGAGAAATGCTGGTCTCTTTTGTCATTTGCATGTTTTGCTAATAAGGAGCAATTAAAAACCAAGCACACAGCTGTTTAAAACTAAAACAAACAATAAGGGTTGAAAATCTTAACGAGCGAGACAACTAAAGTGAAGCAGAAGCGTTACTTGAGCAATAAGTGCTACTTGTTAAGCAACTGGGTTGGAGCAAACACCTGCAGCCACTGCGGCCCTCCAGGACCGTGATTGAAGATCCCTGGAGACTATGCTGAAAAATAATCCAAATTGAAGTAAATGGATGCTCCACCACCAAAAAATGACCAAATTACCAAAAATGTATGTTAATGATTTTAAAAACACACAAGGCAGAGATATAAAAATAACATCTGGGGAAGCTTAAGTAGAAATGATGAAAATTAAAATTGCCTCTATGGGCCAACTTTCAGTGGAGTTTGAACTCCTACCTCCAAGTTTGGCGGCTTACTGATTCATCACTAAACTAGTACAGAGCTTCTTCAACTGCCATATCTACCTGTTAATGCAGGCCTGTTTCTCTCAACAGTAAACCTTCTAGTCAGCTCTCCTATTGGTTGAACCACTGTTGCTAGGTTGTTTTAAACCCACATCTTGGATCATATCTGTTACCTTAATATAGATCAGAGCTCCAATGTAGCCCTACTGCATGTTGGTCCTTTAATAGGGCAAACCCAGGTCCAGGGTTTTTAATGGCTGACAAGCAGAAAGTGATACGATAAGTGATATGTCCCCTCTAAACTGGATCTGCTCCTGAAGCAATGAAGCACATCAGATAAAGTACACATATGTTATGTGAACTAAGAAAATAAAAATTATTTGTTAAATAGAGACTGTTAAATTGCTGTCTGGATCAGGCCCTCTTATAAAATAATTTATTTTTAAAATTGTTTCCTACAATAAATATGATCAGATTATTTTTATGATTTATTGTCACTTTGCACTTTTGGAGTAACATACAGTATGATTTTGTAATTTAAAACTTCCAGGGTGACATCACAGCAGCCATACTATTTAATTGTGAGCTGTGTGTGTGATCCTTGCTTAAACTTTGTATACAAATGAAAGGCTGCTTTTTTTTGCAAGTTCAAGCAAAGTGATTAACTAGAAAAATGTGCAGTAATACCTTTTGATCTGGACCGTCCTCCAACCCACTGTATAGAGTTATTTTGCTCCTTATTGTTATGTCTGCCAAAGCAAAGGCCAGATTTTTAGAAAAATTGAGGTGGCCTTGAGAAGAGACATTAAAGAATACAAGCCAAAACATCATAACTGAGAATCTCTTCTTTCTTCATCAAACCTAAATGCTAAACTTAAAATCAAAGTTGAAGCCGGGAAAATAATAACAATCAAACAGCACAGTCTTTATGTCCGATAAGTACACGATGGTACACACCTTTTATCCCACTGTGGTAATACGCCAGCACAACCCACCTCTAAGGGCTGTTTCATATCAATGCCATACCAAACTGAAACACTGACGCTCAAAACAAAATGGCTTGTAAAAAAAAATGTACAATTGACTACAATCAGAAAACTACTGCCAATGTTGGGTTATTATGGCCCTAAAAACCTATATGTATATATTTGAGCTAACAGAGCTCAATAAAATGAGAACAAAATTTTAAATTAACCCATATTATAACTCAGTGTTGACAAAAAGTCTTGACCCATTGTTATATGCAAAAGAAAAAAATGTTGATAGCTTTTAAGGAATACATAAAAGAATATTTAAATGGCAGCCTGAGGTTAATGCTATATAGTATTTAAAGCAGACAGTTACCAAAATAAACAACCAAATGACAAAACCAAAAACAGAAGTCAAAAATAAGCAAACCAGAATCCTATACACTAACTGGTTATTTGTTCCCTAATTGAATTTAATTCCAAAGGCGATTTTAAAAAAGGTTATTTGATCCAAAGTGTGCATAAGGAATGTCAAGTTGTCTTGTCATGTGACCAGCTAGAAACAATATGATGGTGCCGTTGAAAAATATACAGAAAACGGTACCACATGTTAAAAAAATGTCACAAAACTTGAGGTGGTGACATCAACAGACAACACTAAAAATAAAGATGTAGAACAGTAATAATACATACAGTAATAATACATCCAAAATACATTAAGCATTCATGAGGACACAACATGGGTTCTTAATACCTTTGCTTGCTTTTCAGACCATAATTTGGCTAGCATTACCTTAGTTATTCTAGTCAATGTAAAACAACACCAAGATTTAATAATCATATTCTCCATGGGGTGGCACGGTGGCGCAGTGGGTAACGCTGCTGCATTGCAGTTAGGAGACCCGGGTTCGCTTGTTCTCCCCCGTGTCTGCGTAGGTTTCCTCCCACAGTCCAAAGACATGCAGGTTAGGTGCATTGGCAATCCTAAATTGTCCCTAGTGCGTACTTGATGTGTGGGGTGTATGTGTGTGTGTCCCCTGGTGAGCTGGCACCCTGCCCGGGATTTGTTTCCTGCCTTGTGCCATGTGTTGGCTGGGATTGGCTCCAGCAGACCCCTGTGACCCTGTAGTTAGGATATAGCGGGTTGGATAAAGGATGGATGGATGGATATTCTCCATATACGAGAGACGTTCAAAAAGTTTATGCCCTTTTTTTGCATCATTTTTCTATATAGTCACCTTCATTTGCGATGCAATTTTCCCAGCATCGTACCAACTTTTTAATGCCCAATTACTACTCCTCCTGTCTTCACTGTTTCCAACAAAAATATAAAAGTGTGGAAACTTTTTAAACGTCCCTCTTACCAGTTTGTGAAATTATAAAAATACAGAAAATAAAATTACTAAAACTACTGATTACCATCTGTTTTAAAAAGGGGTAAATATATTTGTGATTTATGATGCAAAGAATGCTTCATGCACAAACTTTCTGAAAATTGTACATTTTCAAGCTTTGAAAGAATATACATAAAACAGCAAATATGTGTGACATTCATTGTGATAAAATAACTTACTGGACTCTTAATCCAGGTTTCAAAGTGCTTGCTCATGGTTATGAGGATAAAGTGAATGGCTTATTTCGTAGATCTATTTTAAATTGGGATATACTTTTGATAGTATTCTAGACTAAAGCACCACTTTCAGATATTAAGTAACTTTAAAAAAAATAAATAAATACACATTGTACATGATGGATGGCAGAGTTGAATGATATAGTTGTAATGGTCTGGAAAAATAGTAACTAAGAGAAGAAAACAAAGAAAATACAGAAAAACCCTTGTAATTATTAATGGGTATTTGCATATGTGGAAGAAAGATGTCTTTTCTCTTTGAGGATAACTGATAACACTGAGCCACTGTTAAGCTACTTGATCAGTTGTCTCCCTCACTTTTTCACTCTTTCTTTTGATACATTTATTCAGAGGGCTGCCTATGCGGAAGGTATCAGAGTTACAAAAGGTGCTGGAGAAAGTTCGCTTGAAGAAGAAATTAAAAGAAGAATTTGAAAAGAAAAAGACTTCTTTGGATCAGGCACTGTTTAAGAGATTACAAAAGCAATATGAGGTAATATAGCGATTCTTTAGTTTTTGTTTCAGCTGGTTTTATTAATCATTTGAGTCAAGGGACACTATAATATAAGATACACTTCTATAGGGTCCGTTTAATGTAAACGTGATTCTCGCAGGCCCTAACATTTTGCTTCTAGCATGGTTGCCTGGCACCTGTTTGCTGGCAAGGAAAGTAAATGTAAGTGCCAAAAGGAAATTGAGAAAAATAGTCTTTTAATGCCAATATAGCTTTCACTATGATCATTTTTCAGTGGTTTTAAAATGCATATATTGAATAATTACATTAGTGTTGAAACTTCAGCTATCTCCTTGTCTTTGTTTAAGATTATCTGGGAAGTGCAACCTTTAATGACTTTCATTAGCTATGTGTCATAAAACATTATAATTTCTGCATTCTAATCCAGTTTAATAAAGACATCCCTTGATCCAGCTTGCACTGGGAGCTTGTTAGGGAATACTTTTGGGAGTCTAGTGAGCAGAGTGAGTGCAGGAGGAGGCAGCTGCCTTTGTCTGCACACAAAGAAATTTAGAACTGGGGGTTCTAAAAAGTACCAGTGACTTTATTTTGTACTTAACATGTGCTGTGCACTATGTTACTCTCCTCTTTTCAAAAATATATAATTTTTCATTTTTAAATGATCTGACTACTTAATTTTAATTATCTCTATCATTGCTATAATAAAAATTACAAAACCTTAACAGGAGTTGCAGGTTTGGTGCCAGGGCTACAAGGCTACCGTTTCACCAAACATTTTCAGAGATGATTATTCTAATGGATGTCCCCTCATTGGAATTAGATTTTTTTTTTTTTGCTTTATCCTGTCCACTTAATTGAATATTTGATTTAATCTCTTAATTAGTAACCCAAAACCTATTTGAACACTGCCGCTTATAGCAATCTTTCAGTTATATTATGAGCAAATGTTACTGCTTTTATTTTGCCTCATTAGATTATCAGTGAATTAAATGTGTAAAGTGCATTTTTCCTTTCTTTATCATATGCTAAGTTGGATCTTTTTAAATTCCTCTACAGCTAGAACGCTTGAATTCCATGGCAGAAAAGGATATAATTCAAGAGTTCATCATTGTGAAGGCAAACCTGAGGAAGACCAGTCTTTCAAAGCACTGGCATATACCTTCCTCACATACAGCCTAAGCATGTTCTGGAGAATGAAGAAGCTGGTCCATTGACTTGATTGCAGTGACCTAAATATTGTGTGCCTAATGACAGTCTATTCCATCCACAATTCAACTAGTTATCATTAAAATTCAGAGAATAAAGGAAACATATTGTTGTAGGCAGACCGTAGACTGTTTCATAGCAGATTGGTCCACAAAAATCACACCCCTAATATGCACCCTGTGTCAGGTCACCTGGAAACATCTGTAGGAATATGTCTGCTGATCCTGCCGTTAATCACTTCAACTACTCTGATGATCCCTATGATATACCATGCAGAATAGATTCTCCACTAAAAATTACCCAATATTAATCCACTCTGCAGAGATGTACCTTTTTCATTCACTTAGTTGGTTTTGTACTCAAAACAATTTGTACTATGTAGATGCGTTTTTCAGTCTTTTATCAAATGGATTGATCAAAAAGAAATCAAATTTTTTGTAGATTAGGTTAACTTGGGTAAACTTGACACTAACATTTAATGTCAAATTTGGGTTGGCAAGAAGGATTGCTTACACTTCCTTCTGAATGTCACTAATAATTTAATGGTAATATTGGCCAAAAGCAGCAAGATGATCAAAGGAAATAATCACAGCAGGTATTATATTATAGGGCAAATCAAAATGAATGTTACTTGATCTTCCCTCTTTGATGGTACTTTGTGTTTTACCAAAGTGCTTGTCATCTTTCTGAGCATCAATCCTCCATATTAACCTCCTAGATTCTTCCACTATAATTATGTTATACAGGTGATTTACAGTAAAGTATGTTTTCAACAGAAAAAAAATAATTACAATGAAAATGTAAATATCTTTTTAGTATCATAAAAAATATATAGAAATGGCTGAAAAAAATGTGATTTTGACACTCTTTGACAGAAAATGTTCATTAAAATTTTAAATTATGAATTGATATGACCTCAAGAAATGGATAACTATTTCCTTCACCAGTAGCTTTTCATAAAATATCCAGATATACTGAATTCATAAACCAAGTGGCAAAGATATTAATTATTAAGTATAATATTGGTATGAAGCCAGATGTAAGCAAAGTTATAAACACTAAATGTCAAATTCGAGAGACTGCTACATTCAAATTAATCATCACAACCAATCAAAAGATTCCGTACAAGGGTCTTCATCATATGAAGTTGTTCCTTTCCATTGTGACTATGTTATAGCTATCTTTTACAACATGGACACCAGGATGTAATACATCAAGCAGAGTATGCACCGCATGTCTAGCAACATATAGCGTTCAGTGAGCAGACTATCCAAAATGCTGGAAGTTCTAAAAACCAACTGTCAAACTGGCATGTGCTGTGGAGTATATCTAAGAGATCAACAGATTCACATGCTGTTTATTAAACACATGGTGAGGAGCTCAGGGCACCAGGAAAACAAAATGCATCCTTTGGGTGAAAGTAGCTTTCTCAGGTGGTTACAACGTAAAAATAAAGGATGAGTACAGAGCTGTAAAAATTATAAGAAGTCTACTCTGACCTTCAGTACAAATAAAAAACAGTTTTGTCTGGTAAATAAGTTTGGTAAGCAAGTACAGTACATACTGACCTTGTAAATAGACAAAATCAGAACCTCTTGAAACTTTATAATGGAAGCAATGCCATAATGTATTGTTCCACTCTTGATATTACAGTCACACCTTTCTAGATGCAGTCACTTTTAAACTTCTAAGTTAAGAGTTTCCTACATAATACAACTGGCATAACATCACATCTCCAAAATAAAGATTAAGAATGTAAGCAGGTAAATAAAACAACAATTGAGTATTATCTGTGTAACCCTCAAAATGATGACTGTAAAATTGATGTAGCTCTTTCAATAAAAGAGTTAAATTTGCTTGGACTGACTTTCTTGATGAACCAAACGCATGTCTGCCCACAGTACGATCAATTCAGGTTTTGGTTTCCAACCGGGTTGATCCATTCTGCTACTGGATGTTACCCAATCCCATTTCATCATCATCCATGGCTCTTACTGAAACTAAATGTTACAATTAAGGTTACAATAATACTCAGAAGTCTGGGTTGATACAGCTCATTAATATTTCCTGTGTTGTCATCTGATGATTCTAACATCCATATCTATTATTTCATCTTAGTTGTTACAAGATGCCATTGGCATATTTCTCATAAAAACTGACATATTTCTCATTAAAAAGGTTATGTAATGATGAGAACACAGCAATGTCTGTAAAAAATGTGTTTTTTCACCTTGCTCCTGCTGTATTGAATACAGTGATTCACCTTCCGTTTTACCAAGAAAACTGGAAAAGCGTGATGTTGTCTTGGGGCTCAAAAGTAGATGTTCATCATGATGCTTTTAACATGTTGGCCGTTGCAACCAGTGGTTCTCCGTTTTGTTTTTTTTTTTGTTGTATCTGCATGTAAGACTAACTGGTCATTCCCTGTGGATGCATCTGTTTTAACCAGGTGCTCATGCAGTGCTTTTCGTTTAAGAAGCCTGTGCTGTGGCAACAACACTGCAGTCTAGTTCAGATTTTTGGGAAATTGATTTTTTAGGTTGAAGCCATAGTATGAAAGAGCAATTCACAAGTGATTAAGCAGCAAGATTTTGAACAATTCTTCTTTATTCATGATTTTTCAGTACTTCCAGGTATTTTGATTTCCTTGTGTGTGTAGGTGCGGTTAATGCACCATTTGCACTGATAATAAATTGCAGCAACTTGCTGCGGGATTGTTTGTAAGCTGTGACCCTCAAGTATTCCTCTTCCATGCATGTTTGTGCTTAAATGATTTTTGCCTTCTATTTGACCATAAGTGGGATAATCATCCTTGACTGGTCTTTATACTAATATCATTGGTGCTTTTCTTTGATTTTTTTGTGAGTTTCTTTTAATTTATTAAGACAAAGTATGTATCTAATTTGATTTTTTTTTGTCCTGACGAATCTGATTCTAACATTTATTTTCCTCTAAAATGTTTCTGAGCAGTTGATTATTTCATGTTATTCCATGATGCCATCTTTGTTTTGTAATGGGCAGCAATATTTTATAGTCTTAGCATAGCTTATTGCTATGATGATTGTACCCAGAATGTGTGTGATGTCATCAGAGCAACCCCATGAAAGTTGTTGCGTACATTCCTGAATCAACTGAGAATTGATTGATTACATGCCTGAAAAGGCCCATATAACTGGTCAGTATTACATCGATTTCCTTAAATATTTCCAGCAGTCAATCAGAGAAACATGTCAAGGAAAGTGGTCATCTATCCCCATTCTGCTTCAAAGACAAAGGCTGCTTTGCAAAACTGTGGATTCGCACCAAAACTGTGGATTCGTACCCACCCTGCTCTACAAATCTGATTACCACCCATTCTCTATCTCTCTACCTCCTGTAATTGCATTACTCTCAAGTGGAGGCAAGAACTATATTTAACAATCTAACAAAGAAATCAAGACAAATTAACTTTAAACAAGGACTAACTAAACAAAGAAACTGAAAAACAGATAATGGGGAAGGTGAAATTTAACGAGGGAAATGAGACAAACAAAAGCAAAAAAATAAGAACATGTTAATAGAAACACCCAAAAATTAAGAAACAGAGCAAAAGCAAATAAGAGAAAGAATTCCAATCCCTCTTACTGTAATTAGTCAAAATGTTCAAAGTTTAAACACAAGAATGATACCACAATCAAAACCAGAAAAAAAATAAAAATCAAAAATTTGTTATTATAAATTGCAATATGCAAGCTTTCGAGGCAACTCGGGCCACCTTCTTCAGGCAAGATGTCTTGCCTGAAGAAGGGGCCTGAGTTGCCTTGAAAGCTTGCATATTGTAATCTTTTTAGTTAGCCAATAAAAGGTGTCATTTTGCTTGACTTCTCACTACATTCATAATGACTAACATGGTACAACACCCTAGTACTACTTATCACAAATTGAAAACCTTAACAATAAATAACTTGACTACATGAGACCTACTCTAGGATGCAACTGATGGAACCACTATCAAGGCCAGCTTTTAAATTTCTCACGATACTGCCCCCTTATTATGTAAGCTAATAAAATAGACATAGACCATAGTATTCTTATAAATAGCCTTAGACAATGGGTGGATCTCTCAGGCTGTGTCTTAAAATGGAATATCTTTGTTAGTTGTGGTGATTGTACTTGCACTTTTGTAGTCAGCTCCCCTTATACAGAATGTATTACCTTCCTCAGGTGGTCACATGTTCATCTAGATATGACTTACCTTTGTGTAATAAACTTGATTAAAACTACTCAGAGTCATATATAATTGTTCTTACTTCACTTAAATTTAAAGATTAACCATTTCTGTAAGCTCTACAGCTTTAGTCAAGATATGCTTTTGAATGAGTTTAAAATATGTCAAGTGTTTTCCATAAACTGATAATTAACATATCACAGTAACGTTCACAGAAGCACTACCATACTAAAAGTCATAAGGCATTTTAATTCCTCATCATTGCTCTTCATTAGGAAGAACACATTTTATCATTTATAGCATATTAAAATTATAGCATCATCAAAAAATACAAATATTAAGATACTGTAAAACTTTGTCACAGTAATTTGAGTGCACACATTAGAATCACCCTGTAGATCACCACTGAATATCCTCAAGATGTCTGAACATCATGTCCGATCAGGTGGCAGTAGTGTACTCATCTGTAAGTAGGCTTTTCATCAGCATAATGGACCATGCTATAAAGCTAGGAAACAAAACTCTGAACTCACCCTAATGCCTTGTCTTTCTCAGTCAACAGATACCCTTCCATCAGAAATGAGATGAAATTAACAATTTGGAGCACAGATCCACCACCAAGCAACAGGCAACTAATATAGAATACAGTGAAGCTGACATAATTCATTATAAGGTAAGCATATGTTGTAAACCTGGCACTCATGCAGAAGACACTACACAGTGTTCCACAAAGGCGAGTTACACACTATGTGCACCTTTCTAAGCTCATCTGCAAATCTGCCGTTACATGGGGCAACGGTTGATGATCAAATGAAGAGAAAGACAAATATGGCACATATAACAAAGAGTTTGAGGATTACTCACTTAAAGTCTGGAGATGCAGTCTTAATTGGTGTCTGGTTGGAGCAGAAAACAGACAACAAGGTGAAAATACTTGACTGAGATACAGAATATGTGCATACTTACATACCAGCTCATAAACAGAAGTACCAAGGACTACTAAACAGTTACTTAGCAAACATTATCCCACCATATAAAAAAGGAACTGGGTCGATCCAAATAACACAAAAGATTGGTGATCAAACTAAACGATTGTGATTTCAAAGTACACTGCATAGCTGGGTACAAAATTAACTAAAACACAGAAGGAAACGTGTTATGCGGAACTTTTTCTGAAATAGGTGATGTTAAAGTACTGTCACTAAAGTATCAGTGCTGGGACCACTGTTCTTTTAAATATACCTACTGTAAGTGACCTAGATAAGAATTTAAACACCAAGGTGGTTAAGTTGGCAGAAGATGCCACACTAGGTGGATGGACAGGTAATGCAAAATCAGATATATTGTTAAAAGAAATGTCTACAGCATACAACTTTGGGCAGATTTGGAGGAGCTGAAATTCAATGTCAGTAAAAGTGGAGCGTGATACTGTATGTAAGAAGTAGAAATGTTAGACCTGAATACACAGTGGGAGTTTGAAACTTGAAAGTACACATTATGAGAAGGTTCTAGTAATCATAATACACTCATCAGTATCTACATCCAGAGTGCCTAGAAGTGATCAAGAAAACTAATATAATGTTACTAGCCAATGCCCACCGTAGCATACAGCAGTGTAAGAATAGGAAAGGAAAACGGTGAGAAAGGGGTTCAGAAATCAAGAAGAAAGAAATACTTCTTGAAAGACGCAGTTGTGAATAGGTGTTTTGCTGGAAACTACACATAATGAGTCAAAAGATCTAACCCTAGAAAAAGCCACGTACAACTGACCGTAGCTGAAGAGTGGTTGTTGTAGATTAACGCAAATCTTTGCAAACGTTTGTCCTTGGGACTTGTTGATAGTCATAGAGAAGGCAAGTCTAAGTGGGAATTATGTGCGTTTAAATTTAAAAGGGAGATTGGTGTCGGAAGGAAGGAGAGAGATTCTGGAAATGAAGATTGTTTCAGAATTTTGGATAGTGATCAGTTTGCCCTATGTCGTAGTGAGAGTGCATTGCCTTCATCAACTGTTTGCGTCAAGAAATAATCCACTGATAGGAACAGGCAGTTGCCGGATCCTGGAAAACAGATGATGTTGTACAAAAACCCATCGACAGAGAAGATACTGTCGTTCATTTTATAACAAAGGCTTAGGAAACATCTGTCGCAGTATAACGAAAATAGCAAAGAGCGAAACCAATGCTAATGGTTGAGAGAGTACCTTCCTGTAGCAGGCTACGGAAAAGACTCCCAGGTGCACACATGGCCAAAGTGAAAGGTCACGCGGTCAGGCTAGATATAGGGCGGTGACGTGACACCAATGGGGTCATGAGAGAGGAGCGGGAATTGCAGTAGTCCGAAGGAGCAATAGGAATCAAGAAAAGCGGCGTGGGGGTGTATGGGAGGCCACAGGCGGCGTGGGGAAGGGTTTGGAAGAGGAGGAATAGGAATCAAGAAATGCCGTGTGGGCTGTGTGTGGGTGGGGACTGGGTTTGAAGAGGAAGCAGGATGAACCAGAAGAGAAATATATATAAGAGATGTTATAGAGCACAATGTGTAGAGTACAAATCAAAGGAGGCTATGGCTAAGTTATGTAATGCAGAAGTGAGAGTACTGTGTACAGTTTTGATCAAGTTCAGAGGAGATCAACTAGACTGATTCTGAGAATGAGAGGTATGAGATATGAGGAGAGATTGAAGATTAAGCAATTTGGGGACATAGTTAGAAACTTGATAAAAGAAAATTGTGCACAGCTGTTAAATTATTTTCTTCACACAAAGAACCAAAGACACATGGAATAAATTACTAAGTAGTGTGGCACTTCAAATTTCCAATTGATGCTATTTTGGAGAATCTCAGTAACTATTATTGGCCAGCTAATTAGGTTGAATGGCTTGTTCCTATCTCAATTGTTCTAAAGAGTTATCACTGACTGGATGAATACATGATCAAATAATCAGAAACAAAAATAATGTATGAAATTAAAATACTATGTACTGTATATATCAATTAATCCTTATCATTTAAGTAACTTAAGTATACCATCACAAGGCACTTTATAATAATATTAAATCATTGTGACAAACATTAAAACCAGCAATGAAGGAACCCAAAAAAACAAAAACAAACAAAACAAATTACAGAAATTGTGAAAATGCTAATATAAACAGTAGAAACTGAAGTAAAATACTGGTACAGAAAAAAAAAGAAAAAACATAGCAAAAATTGCCAATTTCTCTTTATTACAAAAAAAATCTTGGAAGGAGACGAGATGTGATTGTCACAGAGACACTTTCATGTCCCACGAGACGAGTCTTCGTGCCAAGCGATGTAACCATGCCAGGGGCCAGAAGCCCCGAGAGACAAGAGCTTATGAAAAAGAGATTTGGAAAAGTCCTGCGTGGTTATGTTAGACACATTTCTTGTAGAGAGAAAGAAACAATATTCACTCATGGGCAGTTATATGTTGTGTTGTCACGATGTAATTCCAAACACGGAATCAAAATTTAATGCGATATTGATGAAAACGTAAAAGTGAAAAGAGATCGAATATATGGACATAGGTGATATGACAGAAGTGTGCCGCTTGGTACGGCAGCAGCAGCAAGCCAGCAGCTGATCGAGCAAAGAGGAGGTAAAAAATAAAACTGTGTGTTTCCCATTGTATCACCATTTAAGAGGGAGAGTCGGAGGAGCAATCGTGTCTCCTTGGGGTGCATACCACTCCCATCTTCACAAAGTGAGCAGCAGAAATGCGAAGTGATTGGCGAAGCCCCCTAGTTCCAGAATTTGGGGCCTGTGGCACTGAATGACCAGCCAGCCCCACTGATAAAGTGAGTTTCATTTGGGAGCATTAGGAGTCCTGGGCCAGAGAACACCGGGTGAGTGTAAAGAAGTTCACCTAGGTCAGTAGGGGCTACACCAAGACTTTAAAGGTAATAAAGACGAGTTTGGACTTTCAACAATAACAGATTGGTTTAGCTCACCCAGAACAGGAGTGAATTTCTCTGTACATTTAGTGTGCAAGAACACTCGTAGTCTATGAAATCTAACAAATATTTTAACTAAAAGAGCAGTGAATGGGGAATTTCTACAATAAAATGAGAGGTAATTACACACATTCATAAAATGCATATATTATGGAACACTTTTATCAAATATAACAATTTTAAAACAATCACATCTTATCCTAGTCATGTGAAATATGGTCCAGGATTTAAATAATAACTAATGTGAGGAATCCAAAATGATCAGGATTAAAAAAAATCTGCACTACTGCTAAATACAGAAGAGCACTTTTGTAAAGCAGTCTTTTGAACTTAATAAATTTAAAGAGGACAGCTGTTTCTGTAAGTGTATAGAAAAGACACAAAACAGGAGTCTTCCAACAGTAGCAGTCACGATCAGCAACCAAAAACGTGAGTTAACAACATCTTGAGTTCTCAGACAGAACCTTCTGGTCAAAGGTAAGTACAGTCTTGTGCACTTCATTTTACTACCTTAAGTGTAACCTCTGAAACAACAGCCTTCAGTCGGGCATATTAATTTAATCGATCCATGAAATTAAATTTTGCAGAATAAATTGTAATTCTCTACATCCACCGCGAAACTTAATAAATCCAAAACTTTCTACTTTTCTCAAGAGCATGTTTACGTCAAGTTTAAAATGTTAGGGTTAATAATACAAGGATCAATTTTACGTAGCTCAGAAACTCAGACAGTTAGATTCTTCAGTCTTCAGAACAAGATCGTATGTTAATGGATGCTATTAATTCCTAAACTCGATGCTTGTTTAAGGTATTTTGCAAATGACGTCTTTCTACATTCAGTATAATAATTTCTAATTAAACAACCTCACTTCATATACACAGTGAGACAAAAGCTGCAGGAGCTGGTCCTTTCTTTGTTATTCCATTTACCAGGAGCGGACTGTACGGTACTGTGACGTTTTCCGGGCCAGTGTCTGTCACGCACGCAAGAACGGTGTCATGGGACAGTAGCACGTGCTCATTACACAGAGTCTTACCTTGTGTTACAGGTTACCGAGGTGCCTTCACACACTCCAGACCAACTAAATGGCACAGGACGGCCATTACGCGAGTGCAGTTGCCGTTGTAACACGTAGTCCTTTTTTTCTTGTTCTTCTGAATGTACAGTATTATACCACGATATGTAATTTTTGCAATTAAAACGGACGCAAAACAAAGAGGGATACAGCAGCCTTCCGTTCAGTTTTTAACCATGATAAAAATGTATGTGTTGCGGTCATAGATTTCTTAAACAAGATCCAACTGTCTGACATTTATAAAAGTATTCATTTATCCATGTATACTACTGAAACATCTTTACTGAAAATTACACTCTTTATAACAGTTGCAGTTTTTGATGTCATTACAGAGCTAACATTATAAAGAATGTACTAAGTAAGCATTTATACATTTAATTTTCTAATTTTGACGTCAGGGTCACCACAAGCTTATGAACTCCTCGAAATTCTGTTATTTCCTGTATCTCACCCCAGACCCCATATATACAGACACCCCCATGTCAAAAATGATGGAAGTAAACACCACACTCACGTTTACTGTTGTCAATGATGTTCTTTTAAAAACAAACGATGCAGAAAAGAATTATAGATAATAAACTTTTGCAATGTTCAAATGCTTTTTACATTATTTTTACATTTAGTGCAAATTCCGCTTTATATCAGTAAAGCCCCTCAAATTTGCGCAAGATGTTAATTGTGTTCTATAACAATATAATACAAAAACTGACAAATGTATCAGAAGACAGTCAATGTAGTAAACTACAGTTTACCTTTTCTGGATACATTTTTAAAAGTGAAATGAGGGAAGGAGCAATGGAGCGTGAGAGTCGTACAGTACAGTAGACTCAGTGTTCGAACTGAGCTGCTCCGCGGACCAACACGCTGCAAAATTTGAAGACAATAACTTTTTCTAGGGTCTTTAAAGACTCACCTTTACTCACGCACAAAGAGAAAAAAAGTGGGGGAAAAAACTTTGTAAAGTGGGAGAAAGCATAGAAAAGTTGTACTATACGACTACTTAGGGGAAAAAAGAGAGCTGTAGGGTGAAAATTACAATTTAATTAACTACCATACAAAACTACAGCATTTATTTATATAGTATATTTTCATACAAATAATGCAGCTCAAAGTGCTAACACGCAACACTTGGTACTCATAATTCAAACATTGTTAGCATTACGTATTGTGGTTTAATGATGTTTAAATTCAGAAGAACAAAAAATGTGTTATAACGGCAACTGAACTTGCGTATTAATGCCCCTATTATAAAGAACGTTCTGTGCGATTAGGGGCCCATAATGATCCTCAGCCCGGCGTGCTATGAAGTACGTGAAGGCACCTCAGTAACCTGTAAAGCATGACAATAATCACTGGCCCGTAGATCAGAGAGACAAGCCCGTGAGCGCGTTTCCGTGACATTGTCTTGTGGGTGCGTGTTACTGTCCCGTACGCGCATGCCAGTGCCCCGGAAAACGTAACAGTACAGTACACTTGATGCTCCAATCACATGAACAGAAAGCCTAGCTCCCCTACTGATCCTTCATCGCTTCTTAAACCTTGCGAGGCATATTACCAGTTTCGATCAATTTTGGGGTGCTGGTACATTAAAATGATTCGGAGATTGTATGCATTGATGGGACGCGTGCCTTTTAAAATTTTATTTTAAAATTCGTGGAGTCTTTGGGTTGAACTTTCGTATCGCAAGTAGTTCTTCATAGGCTACGTGACAGTCGTCCAGCTCTTGCCTCCTGCATACAGCTAGCTTTTTTTTTTTTTTACTTAGCTTACAAATGTTGGGGAAACAGGAAACAATTTCCGAAAAAGGCACATGACATGTACTTCAAATTTGCAGGCAGGTCGTTTACAAAACGCATGTCTATTAAGTTTCATGGCAATACACCGAAAAACGTGGCCGTATTTAACTGTTAACAACTGGCTGTGGCGACGCCAATCGCCTAACAGCGTAAAAAAACTGACACCAGCATAGCCCACTGTATGGTTTTGTTTCAGTTAAATGAATGCAATCAACAATTTAACTTCTATCCTCATTCAAGTCATTTCACTGTTAAAACTCATCTTCGAATCGCCCCAATAACCAGCTGGTTCGGTGCTGCAATACCCTGCATTTTTACTTTTCTTACCTACACGTAGTTTCGCAGGGCCAGACATGCATTTTCGTTTGAGAATAACTTCTGGCCCAGCGAGACAAATATAAGTGAAACTAACACGACACTTGCATATATTAAAACAAATTTATCAGCACTTTTTATTAAATAAAAATACATTTTATTTACACAGGACAAAATACAAAGCACCTTTTTCTTGTTCAAGTCTCTCACCACTTAAATCGTTACTCTCAACAGAGTTAGAAATGCTATTAACAGGATATCCATTACACATAAAATATTTTTGTCGAAAAACGTTAATATTGTCTTTTCATAACTTGGATCACCCCCTTTACAAAATACTGGCCCAACCTACTAAATGCCCTATTTCCCATTCCTCAATATGCACATACTATAAACCTTAGCAGCCGTGAATCCCCATTTTTCAATGTTCCGCTTTACTTCCCCTTCTAGCTCCTTTTCCAAACTCTTTTGTACCAACTGCACATCTCTGGTCACATTTCGCCTTATCAGTATATACCTGGCCTCCTATATCCTCTTCCTTGCCAGACTACCATCCATCTCAGAAAGCCGGACTGCCTTCACCTCCTACCGCTCCCTGCTCTCAAAATTAAGTCATATGACAAATCAACTGACTCCATTTGTAGAAAAGAAAAACTGAAGGACTTTGTCGGGTTATGCAGGAATAGTTGGCATTCGCAGCAGACTGTCGATTAAAACACTGGAGAAGATTTCAGATCCAGAGTTTAATATGCAGATATAGATGTACAGTACATGTATGCGTGATGTTGCTTTAAACAGACACTGAGGGGAAGCACGGTATTTTGTTTCCTGCTACCCACAATACTTTGCACCGCCGCAGGCGGAATCTAAGTCCGTCCTCCGGACCATAAACATATATAGATCGACGCCGCATTCACTGCGCTGCCAAGTCGACACGATACGTCTGCGCATCCGCCATATTGCGAGTGGCAAAAGTGCCATTTTTAAACTAGTACAGGTAGACGTAGAAACCGGGTTTTCTGATGAAAAAACAGTATCGTTTACATACAACAGATTTTGGCGAATCGTTTAAATGCAATTATTTATATCCATTTATACATTAATAATGGCAGTTATACTATTATTAAATAATTCCAAACCATTTAAGTAACATTTCTCAGACTGCCTTCTTCCATCTCCAAAACATTTCTAGACTGTTTTTACGAACACAGTATTGAAGTATTGGTTAATGCCCAGTCACCTCACGTATACAGTAGATTACTGTAATGCTATTCTATCTGGCATCCCACAAAAACGTATCCATCGCTTACAACTTCTTCAAAATTCTGCTGCCAGGATAATAACCTGCTGTTCTAACTCCACTGAACATATTACACCTATTCTCTCTCAACTTTACTGGCTCCCTGTTAACTACAGAATACAATATAAAATACCTCTCTTCACATTTAAAGCTCTCCACAACCTCACTGATCTCCTACAGACTGACACTCCTCTCACTCACTCAGATCCTCATCTGCAGCTCGACTTTCTGTACCACATATTAAACTCAGTTCTCCTCAACTCTGGAATTCTCTTCCCTCTCATATACATCAACTCGATTCAATAACACATTTTAAAACTACCCTCAAAACTCATCTTTTTAAACTGGCATGCCAATTGTGAATTTTGCACTGTTACTGCCAGTTGTCTTTGTTTGTCTTTCTTTTAACAGTGAAATGATACACTCAATGACAACATTAAACAATTTTATTGTATACAAATTGGCTTAATAATTTCTGAAAACATTTCACTCATTTCTCTCTCAATCTCTCTCTCTCTCACACACACACACATGCACACACACACAATGTGGTTATTTAAATATATACAGGATAGGATCTAAAATCCATGAAACTTTTTCCATGTGTTGCCACTCTGTAATTTGAGAGTATTCATTCTGGTAATATGATGCAGCCTTAGTTTGTGGAAGACAGATACAACTAAAGACATGAATATAAAATGATGGTTGTCAATTTCAAACCGTGTTTCCTCCTTAAGAAAAAACACATCATCTGAACCAATCTTGCCTTAATGTCGACTGTTGGATAACACGCTCAGCTGCTTTTACCACCTTGACTGTACCCTCAGAAGGAATCATCAAACCTCCTTTGTTTTTTAATGTGAGCAACTGGTAGCTTTGATCATATGATGCCAGTACAGCATCTGTTACCAAACTAGCATGGCACACATCACAGGACAGCTTTCTCAAAATCCCGTCTAAGGGCTACCTCCCACTGCTTCCTGAGGTGGATTTCTTTGAGAAACCTTCAAAGTTTGAGAAATGTTAACAGCTAACAACAATCTACATAGTTAGTGACTAAATACATTTAGCCAAAATGTTGTTTGGAGGCTCACTTGAGCACATTAATGCATAGCTTTGCTAGCTTAGCCTGGCGTAAATAAAGTTAAGATTATAAAACGGGATTTTCTAATGGCCAAATATAACCAAAACAATTTTACAGCCTTACCTATTAAATGTAATCACCCGGGATCTGGTTTGGAGCGTACATCGGTTTGTACAATCCCAGGCAGCACATGCGTAAGGCATCTTTATCCATTACTTCACTCCACAGCAGTGCCACTCGCAATATGGCGGCGACGTTGACGTGCGATGCTGCTGGTCATGCGGCGTTTAGTAATTCTATGTCTATGCTCTGGACGGCTCAACTCCACTTCTCAGATACCTGTACTACATCCAGTAGTCCTTCCAGTTCACCGCACACTCCTTGTAACCAGTAGCTCTTCTAAAATGTGACTCTTATTTGTCTCCATCTATTTGGCCTTTGACAATTGTGTCCTTAGTGATGAACTTATTCCAGATGTAACTGTGCGCATTGTTGATGTGATGTAGGGTGTTGTACTGTTTTGCCTGCATAACGAAAATAACTCTATATATCAGCTTCCGTAACAAAAAAAAATGCACGATGGGAGAATAGTTTGCTAAGCATCTTGCGTTTTTTGCTAACCACAGAGTAACAGTATGTGGGTTATCAAGTAGAAACCTCTAAATATACTAACTTTAACTGTAGAATTCTGTACCATTGTGTCTTCATGATTACAATTATTCATAAAATGGTCTTGCACATTTAAACAATATCTATTAACAGCTAAAACTAACATAAAGTTACTTTAATTTATGAATATTTAAAATCCGTACTTTAGCTACTTATTGAAATACGGCTTTTAGTTTGAAAATATACTGTTAAAGTAATGCATTTTGATGGATTTTGTTTCAGTATAGCGCATACACTATGCCACCTTCCCCTCCAGCACAATGGTCATTTAATTTAAAATGCATCAAAATATAAATATCACGGACTGGAAAAACACCGTAATGAACGGTGTATATCAACAGCAATTAAAAGTGGCTTGAGTCAATTGTCCGCACATAAAAGGAGTGTTTCCCCACGGGACTCGTGTGACTTAGCGTGATAAAGTACCAAATAGGATATAAAATGTCCATTGGAGTCGAGAGGGTAGGGGGTCAAATATTAAAACAGAGCAAATCGAGCATGGGCTTTAGACGACCCTAAAGGGTGCTTGACCGGATTGCATACAGCAAGGTCAGAGTTGGAATTGACAGTTGTAACCGTGACTGAAAAATCATCTCTTGCTGATGTTTGTGGGACTCAAGCTTAAGCTAAAAGATAACTGCACCCTTAGTCTTCCTCTTAAAGCGCCAAGAATTAAGTTCCTTCCTCCAGCTTTCTTTTATGTGGGTTGTTTCAAATAAACTCAATCAATTTATATTTTCTGTCTCGATAGGGTTATATATATCCAGTGTTAGGTTAATATTACTTTTTAAAATTTCACAGGATAGTTTATTGCTTTGTTGTTGTTCTTGGTTATAATAATGGGGACTGTAATTCCATACATTTGATACCTGTTTGGGCTGTTTTAATTTCTGTAAGGATATTTCTTTAATTGTCTCTAAATAACAAATAAGTTGTTACAATACATTTTGTGATTTCTATTTTCTTTGTCCTTTTATATAATCAAATTCAGAATAGAAATAGTAAATTAAAAAGACACACAACCTTTAAGGTAAAAGTCGGCCCTCACTTAATCTCCAATGAAAAACCCCATTATGAAGCTGAAACACTAAAAAATAAATAACAGGGTTTTTCGATATATTTAACTAATTTAAGTTAATGTAAGTTGGTTATTTTTGATATTACATGCTTTTTATCGTTAAATTCACTGTTGCAGTATAAATAACTATTTGAGTATTTGCTGCATTCAGAATACCTGAAAAGCTCTGATTTAGTCTCAGTGAATTGCATTGCACATGGAATTGTTTCCTGAGTGTAGTAAGACATTAATACAGTATCTTAAATTTACATATTTTTAAAATAGGAAAACTTAATTTAGTTAAATAGAAATGGGTGTCATAAGTACATCCAACAAGTTTTGTTTTAGTATTTTTAACTTAATAAAAATAAGTTTTACACCTCAACTGTAAACTGAAATTACTTAAATTTGAAAATAGTTAAAATTACTCAATAATATTGCTTACAAAGTTACTATAATTTACTTGATTAATAAAAAAAAAAAGTTTTCTGCAGGAGTCCTGGAATTCATTTTATTATCTTACAAAACAAAATGAAACATTTTACTTTCCAACAGAGGGCAATAGAGATATATGCATCATTTTGTATGTCACCTGTGTGAGGCTGTCATCAAAGGTGCTGTTTGTCTGTCTTTTCAGAGAAGCTATATAGCCTCCCACATGAAAAATACATACAGTATCTAAAGCTGGACGTGTGTGTGATATGTTCTGTGAGGAGATAACAATAAGCTTTACTTTGAGTACAGTATTTAATTTCCACTCTTTCCTGAAATTATATATCCCATTGTAAACAAGCGTAAAAGTACAAGTGATGGAATAATGCCTGACAGGACGTCACGTAAATACTTCATAGAGTTAAAGTATGTTTAAGAGTTGCTATTCCATGGTATTTTGTTTGTCTAACCCTTGAAAGCATTTATTTTAATGTTAAGGGTATACAATTACATTAATCTGTATCAAATTGTAGGTGACTTTGACAGTAGAGCCTAAAAGTAAATGTTCTTTAATGGCTCTTTACAGGATTGTATGAATCCTGATAGTATATTGCTTGACAGAAGACCTGGGAAGGTTTCTTTGCATATGAAATTGCAATTCTTTCAGCTTTGAAAAGGTTCAAGTCAGAAATAGTTGTTGTACTAGCTGTGGTACCTGTCTAAGACAGGTTGAAATTTATGTAATCAACTTAGACCTCAGCAATAATCCTTGCAGTGCACCATCTATTGGAATGCATTTTGTAATGCATGTAGATGGCGCCCCACAAACATTTGTGGTAATAAAATGCATTACTACAAACATTTATGATGCTCCATCTGTTGAAAAGACAAATGCAATGCATATGTCTCTGTTACGTGCCATTTGGCATGTGATTTGTAAAAGTAATGTTAAGTGCAGTCTATTGGAATGACAGAGACATGGTAACCGGATGAACAAACACACACCTAACCTTTCATTAGGGTGGATAATAGGCTACTTAGTAAGATATTAACAGATCAAAAACACCTGAATGTACGCTATTATTATATGCAGAAAGATCCCTTAAAAAGTCATAAACTTATAGGTATTTTGCAAATATTCTATGATCTAGCAGTTCCTCTATGGCAATGCTCTAAAGAACCACTCTGACACCTTTATTTTTAAGAGTGCAGGTACTGAAAAAAATAATGTATGTAATGAGTCAATAATTCCCATATTATCATACAAAATATTGTAGCAAAAACTGGATAATTTTCTTGAAGAACATGGTCTGCAGTAATTCTCCTTCACTTTTCAGGACCTACTTAATCCAGCCATAGGATTGCTGGGGTGGAAGTCTATAATGACACTATAGAATGTAATGCTGGGACCAATCAGCCCAGGACTGAAAGACAGTCCATGATAGACATACTCAGTCACTAACAACACCCTCACCCATATGGGACCAGTTTAGATTTGCCCATTAATGCAACAGACAAATTCTTAAAATGTAGGAGCGTAGTGCAAAACTCATGGAGACACAGGTAGAATGTACAATCTACACACAAACTGTAAGGTGAATAATATGCAGAATTTTGGATTAATACATCACTTGAATTGTTACTCTAGCTCATTTTTAACCTTTTTGTTTAAATAAAACCTGACAGAATAATGTTTGGATCTGATTCATAAATTAAGGATTAATTTTCATTCATATTGTGCTATGTTGTATCACTTATGACTTTCATTATGAAAGGAATAAATAAATATTATACAAATTAATAATAGTTTGCCCCATAACCAGATTTAAAATCAAACCTCATAATGTTGTAAAACTAATTTTTAATTCAACATCATGGTTTTCAAATAAAGAACAGCCACTGTAATCTGAGCTAGGATAATAGTGACAGATGGTACTGGACAGAGCTCCCTGTAAATTTATTGAGCAAACTGTAACAATGATTTTGAGTTAAGTTCCTACTGATTCACGGTCTTCCTGTTTAAAGCAGATTCCACTGACTACAGAAAGACAAATTCCCACCTTCTCTTGCTATTTATACAATTTGGAACACAACCTGACAGTAAATGTTCAATGAGCAATAGGCCTTGAGTGGGAAAGGTGGGTGTACTTAGATTTACTTTGTTCTGGATGCTGCTAAGATTTTGATATACCTTACACAACTCATTTTCAATGTTATTTAGTTTGCCTTTTGTCAGTGTCAGATTTGTCTTTATGGCATGCACCTACTAATACTATTATTACATTTATAATCATACCATAATTCTGTGTGGTGCAGTGGAAGAGGTGGTGGTGGTTGGGTTAAAGCAAGAACATAAGCAGATCACAGTGCAACATAATTAGATGAGATAAACATTTGTGGGCAGCATGGCAGAACAGTGATTAGCAATGTTACCTTATGGATCCATTTCCTGATTTTAAATTCTGTGTCTAGTTGTCTCTGAAATATTTGCATGTTTTTTCCTGTGTATGAGTTTTCTTCCTGATGCTTCAATATTCTCCCAGACCCCTAAAATGTGTATGCTACATTAACTTATTATCATCCACTGAATAGTGTCATCTCCAGACAAAGGAGCAGCTCCACTGACAGACTGAGGAGATCGTTCCTCCTCCACACTATGTGACTCTTCAGTTCCACCTGAGGGGGGTAAACATTATACAAAGTTATTGTCTGTTATACCTGCATTTGTATCACTCTTTAATTTAATATTGTTTATTATTAGTATGCTGCTGGAGTATGTGAATTTCCCCTTGGGATTAATAAAGTATCTATCTATCTATCTATCTATCTATCTATCTATCTATCTATCTATCTATCTATCTATCTATCTATCTATCTATCTAACTACAGAGTTCAATCTGGTCCCTGTGTAGGTATATGTGGGTATGTGTGGGTTAGCTCTATAATGGACTGGTGCCCTGTCCAAGGGTTATTTTGCAGTATTGCTATTCTAGGTTTCATCTCCTTGTGATCCTGAATCAGATTAAGTCATAGGTTTTCTGATACATTTTAATAAACAATACTGACAGTATTGAAAATGAAGTTGTTGTTTCAGAACAATATCTTTACTATATTTAAAATCTGCCCCACACTGTGGAACATGCTCTTTCCTTGCAGTCAGTATATTTAGAATTTCTTTTATATTCTGTCTCCAGTGACAGAAAGGCCACTTTGGTGTAGGAGATTTTTGACCTGGTTGTGAGTGAGATTTCCAATGCCCTTCACTGATTTGCCTCTGCTTTGTTGTAATCTTTTTTATGTCCTTCTCTAAGCTGTCAATCTACTCACCACCCCTTCCCGCTAAATCCAATTACTTCTCTTCCTTCCTGGCCACCTGCCCCTTAGCTTAGAGGATCTGTGTCATGTTAGCCAGTGTAGTATGCTACAGTTAGTGCAGAATGAGAGGCAGCTCTGCATATATTAAACATACACAGACATAGAGAAAAAACACACACGAGCGAAATAACACCATATTATAAATACACACACATTGACATCTAGAGCAATATTTTTCAATGCTGATATCGAATATATGTTTATGTCTCTAATGCTGTCAATGTCTGCTTAAAGTAACTGCATGTTGTATGATTGCTGTTCACAAAATGTCCTGGCATTGGGTTCTAGTAGTTGAACTGAAGAAATTTGTTTGGATCCTGTTTGATCTTTGGCAAAACATCTGTAATTATAAATTGAGCCAAAATTCATGCATGTAATCAATTTTCTTAGTACTTGCGAGGCAGACATTATAAAAGGTTTCTAATGAAGACTACCTCTTTATTCCATTTTTCAACACAGAACAAATTGAGAAATACTCACACTAAGATATTACATTGAAGTTTAATTAATGAACCAATATTTTATTTAACTTCACAAATTTTAAGATGACAATAAATATGGAAAGTTGCAAGCAGTTCTAAAACTGTGGACACGATGTTTGACAAATCATAAACAGTCAATTTTCAGTACATTACAGGTTAAAAGGTTTGAAGCAGGAAGAAAAAAGAAATTCTTTCATTTATCACCCAGTTAAGTGTCATTGTGGTGTGTCCTTTTTCTTCCTAATTCTGTGTGGGGATTATCTCTGTGTACATCCCAGAAATGTGAAGAATTGGCTGTGTGTGAGTGTGTTGGTGTGTATGTGTATAAGTGTACTCCCTGTGCCGAAACTGGCAATCCGTTTTCCATTCAGTGCTCCTGGGACAGACTCTGGCACTCACCCAGAAGTACAATGTATACAATGCGGACACAAAGAAAGAAGAAAATGGGTGTTGTAATGTTTAAAACAGAAAACACACTTGCCTGTCCAATGTCATGTGTTTGTCACACCACAACAGAATGGAAAAAGGAAATAGCCTTGCCAGTGCTGTCAGGTACTTTGTTAATCGGCTGATAAAAGTTTGCAATGCTTTAGGAATTTGAAGCTGTGCTGAGAAGTTGTGTTGTAATTGTGTAATGTGCTCTCTCCCATGATTCTTATTTACATATATAATCTGACATCTTCAAGGTAATCATTTTCAGCAACTG
Source organism: Polypterus senegalus (assembly GCF_016835505.1). NCBI lineage: Eukaryota > Metazoa > Chordata > Cladistia > Polypteriformes > Polypteridae > Polypterus > Polypterus senegalus. The sequence continues at coordinate 69,848,511 of NC_053166.1, forward strand.
CCATGTATAAGTTTGATATGCATTCCAACCGAAGGTCGTGTAGTGTGCCACTGGCCTTTTACGAACAAAGAAAAATAGAAGCCCACTCAATATCACACACTATGTATTTAAGTCTATATCCCACATGATGATGTACTGTAAATGGGTACTACAACTTTGCAGCCACCTTGGATCCATGGAGACAGAAAAAAGAATATAAATGATAAAAAAAATTACAAAACTGGAAACACAACACAATTGCCTGAAGCCTGCTTAGGTCAGTCTGATCAGGTCGTGCACTTATAAAGGACTGTCAAACATTCTGAACTAAGTGAAATCCTTGATTAGAACTGAAGCAGACCATTGGAACTCACTAAAACGTGGCTTAAAATCCTTCTGCCATGAAGGAACTGAAACCAAAATTTCAAACTCAAAGTAAGTGCAAAAGTAATCAAGTGTGCACATTCATACTGTACTTGTCTTGAAAGATAAAACAGATGTGAAAGTCAGTTAGGCAGTCATGATGACAGCATGTTATTGGGCAAGTCAGAGAGTGAAAGGGAGCACTCAATGACAAAAAAAGTCACAAAAATAATAGACAACTTATTGTTTTATACTGTATGTTGGGTGGATTCAGTAAGTACTGAATAAGCACAGAAACCAGAATATGAACATATTGAACTGAAGGAAAAATGTGTTCAGTAAAAGGCAATTCAAGCCTCCTTTGAATTTTTCAGGAAGATGATTTTTACATTTTAAGAGATTGCCTTCCTGCTATTCTGCATTTCTAGAAATAGCATGAAAAATAGATTTTCATAAAGTATAATAAATCAGTATTGAGCTTACAAATGTAAACTGTAAGCTCAAAAATAAATGCAAACTGTGCAGTTTCTGAAACTTAACTGTGAAACTGAAAAGGAGAAGGTTTTCACCCAACTTCTGTGATGCAACTAAGTTAAATGCATCTGCCTAATAAGCAGTGACTTAAATGTGGCACCAACAGTCAGCATCTGCAAGTTTCAAAAATTCATTACAAGAAGAATAAGTGAACACGTTTTGACAAGTAAAGGAAACGGAGTCCACCGTAGTTCCAGTTTAATGTCTGACACATTGTTAAGTCCAGTCTAAATGTATCCAATGTACTAATTTCAACAACGCCACTTGGTAACTTGCTTTGTGTGCTTATGCTCTTTGTAAAGCAATATTTTTAACATTTTCATGAAATTTACCTTCTTCTGTGTCTAGTGTCTTTGTTGATCTGTATTTAAAGTAACTGCTATATGTACTTTATTCTCCTCATCGTTGCTTTAACACTTCTGTCATGCTCTGTCTTAGTCTCTATTTACTCAGTGTGTTCTTATAGCTCAAATCCTTTGCTCCTTCTGCAATTTCCAATTCTTCACGACAGCAGATATGTTTCCTGAAGAAATTCTGATTTTTCTCAAATAAATTATTTTCTACTATTTTCTTTCTGATTGCTCTACCTTATAAAATCCAATTCAGGTCATAGGAATGTCACTCACATTGGTGGAATCACATTGCTCTTAACACAATTCCAGTAATAAGTGCAAATCTGTTAATGGGATTTGAGTGCAGATTGTTAATGAGGTCAAGGAATTAAGACGAGGAGCAGCATGCCAGAACTTAACAAGGATGTCGTGGTTGTCAGATTATAAGGAAAAGAGGGAAGGTACATGGGGATGACCTACATCTTCTTTTAAGGTTATAGTGGGAAAATAAAACAGCTAAATCTTATGTTTTGCCCAAGCCACTTGCAAAGAATATGAAGATGTGCTTCCCTCCATACACCACTGATTTACTTTATATTTAAAACAGTGTCAGCCCTCACACTTCATTGTTCTGGATGCAAAAACACACCTTGGCCCATACACTTACATTGATGACTAATGTCACTTGGTCACTTTTAGACATCTGAGTGGAAAATGGATACATTATTCTACAAAAATAAACATTAAAAAACCTTGAGGCCCTCTGTTATTGTTTTAAACCAGGATTAATCTGGCTTTATATATAAAGTTATTACCTCTGCCTTATATGAGACCCTTTAGATTTAGCTCTTTAGCACCCAATGCCCATCTTGTAGTGCCAGTATTGTTTTTATCAGTACCTTATACAATTTCAACAGGGTTTTGTGGAGAATATTCTTTTAAACAATCTGTTGGAGTAAAACAATTGGCTGTCAACACACAGTGCATTTACTTAGGTCAGGAGAGTCCCTAAATATTCATTAATTCTTCTGCCAAACTTGTCTCTTTTGATATAAATTTATGGTGAGCCAATGCATATCTCAGCAGCATTAAACTCAAGGCAGGAATGGCCTACGGAAAGCCTATGACAGGTTACATTCATAGGGTGACCAGACGTCCTCCAAAAGGAGGACATGTCCTCTTTTTTGACATGCTTTCCTCCGTCCTCCAGGCATTCCAAAAATTCATTAAAATGTCCTCCTTTCACAGAATCACGAACAGAGTTGACGGTTTTTGACAAATTACATATGATATATACCGAGAATGAGCAGCCTTTGGCCGTTCTCCATTCATCCGCGTCACCTTGTGACATTACATTATGTTATCACGTTATCAATAATTGTAACATCAAGTAGCGGCAACACTGTTTTATATTCTATTTACGCCCGACGGCACAACAGACAGCAGTTAGCGGTTGATTGGAGTTGGAAAATATATTTGGTAATTTTTGTCCTCCTTTTTGACTGTCGGTGTCCTCCTTTATAGCCGAACCCATCTGGTCACCCTATACATTCACGTACACAACAATATTAGAGCTTACTGAGACTTACCAGTCAGTCCATTCTGTTCTCTGGTGCAAATCAGAAAAACAGAGTTCCCAGAGAAAAGCCTCCTAGTACACAGACAAAACGTTAAAATGTCACACAGATAGTGTACTGTTAATAATATGAAATCAAAGACTGGAGCTGAGAGGCAGCAGCACTAGCAATGGGGCAACTAAGTCAAACTCATTTTAAATGTTAGTTTGATGGACAATCATATTGACCCACAGATTATATCCAACTGAAAGAGAAACTTTTAGACCCCCAAAGTTCTGCTTATGATGAAGTGATTTTGGAATAGAAATTATTGTAAATACAGACAAACCAGGCTTAATTAATTGATTCTCTCATGTTGCTTATTGTCATTTATCTTGTAATATCATTCAACAACACCTACAATATTTATAAGATTTATTTTCAATATGTAACAATTACTACTAAATTAGGGCTAATTTAATTTAAAAAATGAACATCTCAAACTCACATAATCTAATTCAAGGTCTCGGTAGCTGACTGTATTCCAACAGCACCAGGTTCATGGTATGACATGTCAATTGTCCATCACTGTGACACTTCTGGTACAAACCAACAATAAATCAGTCCGTAGTCTTTAGTTCACATAGCCAGCACATTGCTAAGGATGATAAAAGAAAAAAAAGGCGACTTGTTGAAAGTGCAAACTTGACGTGGATGACTAGGCGAAGAGTTCATACCCAGGCCACATGATTCATGAAGAACTATCACTAATCACTGCAGCATTGTGTCACCCTTAACTTAGAGAAGTCGTGAAATAAAATTCAGTGTAAACATAAAATAAACGAAAGAAAACAACAATGAGCTTAAAGTATAATACATGTACAGCAGTTCTGATGTGAAGGGACTTATTTGCTGCTCCAAGGCTGATGTGTAGGTCGCAAGTAATCGTTAACCCAAGGAACTCAAAGTAATCAATGGCCTGTACCTTGTTAACCTTCTAATTTGTGCACTTTGAAGAATCCCTACAGACCACCAAATGTTGAAAAGGCAAAGGGAATCCAACATTTACGAATATAAAACAGATTGCAATACTGCTCTACCAGAGGGTGCAGCATTATTCTCTGTTTAACAACACTAACATAAAAACTGTTATAGCTGACAAACAGCAATCATGGACACAAGCAGCTTTAAAAAGTATGTGAAGTTTAAAAAATAGGTTCAACTCTACAAAAACTAAAAATGTCCAAGTAAAAAAAGCAAAATTGTTCACTTGTCGTATATTTACAAACTCTTTTCCACATTTATTTGTTTTGCCAAACAGATTAGCCCACTGAAAGGTTTCAAGGAGCCAGGACCTAGATCAGCTGTGTCGGGGTCAGATCAGGAATCAGTCCTGGAAAGGACATCAACCACTCAGACACTCACAGTTGGGGGCCAGGTTAGAACTGGCAACAAAATGCGTACCCAGGTCTTTGGGAGGCAAAGTGTCCAGAAAAAGAAAATGCATACTTACGGGGAAGCATACAGATTGCACACAGAAACTGTCCAACGTGGAACACCAGGTAGGACTTTGCATTTGTGAGTCAGGTGAATTGGCCATTAATACCAGTGTTGTTCTTCCTTTCATACTTTTTAACTTTAATGGTAAATATTGAAAAGAATGTTACATATTGTGAACATTAATCTTCTTCTTTTGGCTGCTCCCTTTAGGGGTCACCACAGCGGATCATCTTCTTCCATATCTTCCTGTACTCTACATCTTGTTCTGTTACACCCGTCACCTGCATGTCCTCTCTCACCACATCCATAAACCTTCTCTTAGGCCTTCCTCTTTTCCTCTTGCCTGGCAGCTCTACCTTTTCACAATATACCCAGCATCTCTTCTCTGCACATGTCCAAACCAACGCAATCTCACCTCTCTGACTTTCTCTCCCAACCGACCAACCTGAGCTGACCCTCTAATGTACTTGTTTCTAATGATTAATAATAGTTGTAATTTTAATGAACATTTATAAACTCTTAAACATGCTTTAAAGATATGTTTAGTTTAATCATTTGATAAATAACATTAGGGCCAAATGAGCTATTACTTTTTAATCTGTTTAATAACTTTAGTATTTTTTTCTTATTTTTGTGTGCTTTTTTACAGCAGAGCTAGAAACAGGCAGTTTGTGTTTATAACACTGATGGTTAGATCTTTGATGGCATTCTTATCCAAACTAGGGGTCACCATCTTTGAGGCCTGCAACTTACAGAAAATCTGCTAATGCAATTACAACTATAAGAGGCCCGGCTAAAGCTCAAGAGGATATAATGGCATTGGCGTCACAAGTAAAAGGAAGGCCTTGTCCTAAATCCTCAATCAAATAACTTTATTGGCTGACACCAATAGCCTGGGCTAGGATTTAGGCACTGGCAAGCCAGTATGTGATGAACCTATAAGAACTCTTCCATGCAGGAAAAATTCTCTGAAGGTTTATAAATGTGACAGCAAATTGAGTTGGCCTCGAGACATCAGTGCTCCCTCCGCACTGTATATTTTCTGAAATGTGATGATACTAATAAGGATGGTGAGTATTTAGAAACTCTACGAGACAAAGCAAAAATGTCATCAGTTTTCTTCAACAAATCTGAAACAACATAGAAAAAATATCATTGAAAAACATGGTAGATAACAAAGCTGTTATAAATGAACTAGTAGGATATATTCCTGCCTTGTGTCCATTGCTAACAGGAATCCCTCAAGAGCCATGTGATCCAAACATAGAAAACATGAAGGTGAATATTTTGAAGTTGTTAATATGCTTATTGAATTTATAGCTGGCAGTCCCCCTAACTGTACTTCCCTTGGGATGTGGAAGTACTTTGAAATGCCTGTGATTCAAACTTTTGAGCACTGCGGTGGCAACAGTAACTGCTGGGCAATTCTGCTGATCCAAATTCTATTCATTTGTTTTTACTCCAATAGATGAAATATAACAATGTATTACCACAGCATTTTTTTACAACAATTTTTCATTGAGCTGTGTAAATATAATGCTATTTAAAGTTGGAAAGGGGTTATTGATTTGAATGAAACACGAATGAATGGGATGTAGTACCGATTGTGTCCTTGATTGATTTGTGTCTTAACACTGCACTTAACACTGTGATATAATTTAAAGAATCAATGGAAAAAATAAAAACGGTGCTGGTACTTTGTCTTTTAACATTCCTGTATGTTCTTGAATTATCATGCTCTATGGTGAAGGCTATTGGTACAAACCCTAAAAGTCTGCATGTATTTCTACTGTCTGTCCCTTTATTCATGCAAGAATGGAACAAGACTGTTTAATACCTACTGTAATACCTACTTTCTTCATCATGTAAAGCACATTGACCTACATTATTTGTATGAAAATGTGCTATATAAATAAATGTTGTTGTTGTTGTTGTTGTATGTCTGAGTAAGTCTTTTTTTTTGGTCCTTTCTTGTGGTGTTTGTGCATTATGACTCTGTCCACATACGTGCTCTCTTAGGGCCTTATTATAAATGCACACGCATGCTTGAAATTTATGTACACAAATTCCCATTCAAACATTAGGATTTAAAAAACAAAACCTAACAGGGGAACAAGATGTATATTTACAGCAGCTCTGACCCATGCATATGCAACATTTTGGAGAAAATGGGAAATAACAACACTCTTGATCAAGGAGGAAAATGCAGCCAAACCAGCTAAAGGATGACTTATGCATACAATACATATCACCAAACCATTATTAGAATGTGTGTTGACATGATAAATATCTTACACCTCAAAGTGATAAATACTATATACAGACTTTAGTTCCCTTTTAAGAGGGGCAACACTGCATTTTTGCACTGAAGAACTTTTTTTTAGTTATTCATCAGTTTATATTGGCTACCTGTTCTCAGTTCTAAAGGAACTGGCAGATAGGTCAGGAATATTTCAGTCAAGCTTCACTTCGTCAAGCCCGCTGTGCTGGAAGCCACTAACTGATCTGTGAGGTGTTACACTCAGTTTTCATGTAGTGTAGGCATACATACACAAAGCATAACATGTTTCTGCTAACATACAAAGATTCCCCTAATATATTTGGAGCGATTTACTCCACTCATATTGAAATAAAGGCACTTAGTGAGAATGAAACTGCTTTTGTTAACTGTAAGCAGGGACTTTCCATTAATGCACAATTTGTCTGTGATGTCAAGAAGACAGACAAACATTGTGGCTCAGTGGCTTGACTCAAATCGTGATTCGTTTATTTTGAGGCAAAGTAGCTTTGGCAGATGCGATGGTACTATACTGTACATGGTGGCTGGCGTATTGGTAAAGGTATGACTGAACCCTCAGTTTTTCATATGGACTGTACTATTCTTTGTAAAACCAATTATGTTATTACATATGCCAGGTACCCATTCTGACACTGGCACCTTTCACTGACCTCATCAATGCCGAGGAAAGATGCTATAATACTGTGCATGATCCTGCACTCTCGGTTGGAGAACACAGCCAGAGACTCTTGAACGTAGGTGGCGGTGTCGCAGTATGTCAAGTATGAGGCTGCTCTACCAGCCAGTTAAGTTCTGCAGTATCATTATTGCATATGTATTATGTTGTTTAGCATGCTCCCTAAACAGATGTTTAAGGGCGGTGTTCGAAGCACGTTCACATATACACACTTACAAGATAATTGTGATTTATTAAGGGTAAACTGGGCCTAATTTATAAAACTTTGCATGGATTTCAGCATGAGAATATGTGTAGACCAAAAAATCAGGTAAATACAGAGCCCCCGAAGGGACATTGTGTAGTTTTTTTTTCTGTTGCACACCAGATAGTTTCAAGTGAGTACCAGATACTTTCTACCGCTCCATACCTATACATACTTCATAGTTGCACTTAGGAAAAAGGGAAATTGGAGAATTTATAGAAGTATACGTTCAGCTTGGTCTTAAACACAAAGACATAGCTCTTGTTCTTGCAGTTCATCATGGATACATTATCACTGAAAGGCATTTTAAACATATATTGAAGTCTAAAAGTCTATTTCGTTGTAAGGTCTATAGCAACATTGAGAAAATTATTGTGTTTATACAGCGAGAATTGCAAAGCTCAGGTCAGCTTCATGGCTACCGACGGATGCACACAAAATGGTTTGCATGTGAGAAGGAAGATATTCCAGATATTCAAGATCATACACAGCATGGTATTGCCTCTCGTTTGTGCTCTGGGGGTCAGGGAATGGCATAAGGTGTCAGTATCTAAATGGGTAGCCACTATTACCTGGCAAATGTAATGCCATGATTGCTGTTACAATGAATCCTACAGGCCATATAAAAAGCTCAGGGCTCAGTGTCCTTTCCAATAAGCCAGCCACCATGTATGATACTATGACAAGTGACAAAGTTAACTTTGTTTCAATATAAATGACTCACGGTTTGACTCGTGCCACTGACCCATGACATTTGTCAGTCACATCCTGGCACCAGAGATAACTTATACATTAATAGAATGCCACTGCTCATGGAGAGTAAAAGATACGTCATTCTCACTAGGCACACTTATTGCAATATAAATGCAGTAAATTGGACACTGCTGCCAATTGTCTTTTTGTGTTGGTAAAAAACATGCTATATTTTACGTATGTTCACCTACACCATACAAAAACTGAATGTAGCGCCTTGCCAGCCTGTTAATGGCTTTCAACATAGTGACCATGATGGAGTGACGCATGGTTGAGATATTCCTGACCTGTTGTCCAGATCCCTGAAAAGAGATAACAGGTAACCGATATAAAGAGCCAAAAAAGCAAAAAAGATCTTTAGTGTACATATTCAGCATTGCCCCTCTTAATAGGGAACTAAAAGAATGTACAGTCTGTACATAAAATGTATCACTTTTGAAATGTACTATATTTGTCATGTCAATGCACATTATAATGATGGTTTGATGATAGGTGTTATTATGCACGGGAGTCGCCATTTAGCTGATTTGGCTGCATTTCCCTACTTGGTCAACAGTGTCGTTGTTTGCTAGTTTCTCTGAAATGTTGCATATGTATGGGTAGGAGTTGCGTAAATTTACACAAACTCCCCAATCAAGCTTCCTTTTATAAATCCAAATGTTTGAGTGGGAAGTTGCATGCACACATTTTGAGCCTGTCTTTGTGTTTATGCAAGCTTAATAAATGAGGCTCCTGGGATGATAGTACCCAACTGCAGTCCAAATGCATGATGTAGAATTATGTAATTGCTTCTGGATGTCTAGATGTTTTGAGTATCATGTGAAGGACAGGTGTCTCATGCGGGAAGTGTATGAATGAATAGGGGAGTTTGCCTGTTATTGCTGGACTGAATTCCAGTGCCAAACTGTTCTAGTATTGGCAGGAAAAAATGGAAAAGTAATGCAAAACTTCTGCAGAGAAATTGTAAATAATGGGTTAATCCCTTGGTGCTTATTTCAATCAGTTTACTATTTAAAATGCAATTACAAATACAGTAATTACATCATTCTTTACAATATTGAATGAAAATGGAACACATTTAGGTAAATAGTCTCATTACTGCTGTACAGTGCTCTGGTATACAGTAAACAGCAAAGTTACAGTGCTGTGGTTTATGCATAGGTCAGCCACTTGGAAACACCCAAAAAGAGAAATAAAGAAAGAAGAAAAACTTTAAATATCACAATATGAGTTCATCTCTTCATGCTGAATATACAGGTCAATAAGCAATTAATTCATCGTCCCTCTGCACTCTGTCTCTTTAAATTCATTCAGATTGTGAGCAAATGGATCATGATTATAAGTTTCTCTTTGAACCCAATGCCCTTTCTGAAGACACATTTTCCTTTTGTTCCTTAATAATACAGAATCATTTCTGTTTACAGCAAAAAGTCATCTTAATGCACACTTAATGTTCATAAAAGTAATATCAAAAATATTATGATATCCTGCTGACAACTTCAAGTGACAAACACATTAAATCAGTCTCTACAGTAGCAGTGCATTTCTGAACAAGCGTTATCAAGGCTGTAGGCCAAAAAGGACTAGCATCACCTTGTGGTATGAAATGGAATTGCAGGAATGCACTTTCTAGCAGCACAAAATTGTCATCAGGTTTAGGTTTAGGTTTAGGTTTATTTGTCATATATAGGTTAACACAGGGTCAACATATAATGAAATGTGTATGACGAGAAAAACAAGTCACTTAGCCTAGATCCAATAAAGCTAAAAATAATTTTAAAAAAAATTACAAGTTAAAAATAAACTAGCTATATAAAATCAAATGTGTACATTTTAAAAGAAGTTATAGAGCAATATGAGTTGATGAGCAGCAAGTACAAATGACAGTTATTGCACAGATAATGTTTTATAAGTACAGATGCATATTCCATAAAGTGCAGATGCATGTTCCAGTCAGTATTCAGAGTGTATGCAGGTACAGTTTGTGTGTGAGTAGTGCAATGTAGGTGTAATGTAAGTGGATGTAAGTGTTCAAGTGTTGGTGTTGAGGAGTCGAATGGCCTGGTGGTAAAAACTGTTCTTAAGTCTTGTAGTCTGAGAAGCCAGACTCCTGTATCGTCTGCCAGACGGTAACAAGGAGAACAGCTGGTGTGCTGGATGGCTGTGGTCCTTTATGATGCTGCTTGTCTTACGCAAGCACTGATGGAGGTAAATGTCTTCAATGGCAGGGAGACTCTTGCCCGTGACGTGCTCTGCTGCCTTCACCACTCTCTGTAGTGATTTTCGGCTGCTGGCAGAGCAGCTCCCATACCAGACAGTAATGCGATCCGTCAGCAAAGTACCATCACAAAGTGCTTTGAAAAAATAGTTGCTGGAGCAGATTACAAGATAATGCAAATTCAACAAATAAAAGTAAAACTGGAAGAGTTCAACAGTGCAATAAATATTGCAGTTTATAAAAATTCCAATTTCTTGAAAATAAATTGAAACCAGTGATTTGTGCATCACCCATATTATGTTTTTTATTTAAGTGAAGGAAGGTTTAAAATCTGGGTGTAAATTGCAACAATTACCTGCCTGACCTGAATATGAGCCCAAATAAGTATGTTTTTTCAATTCAGTTCAATTCAATTTGCGTTCACTTTCATTTAAGAATTCAGAATGCCATACAATAATTATAAATAAAACATAAAAAGGAATACATCCTAAGTACAATACATAATGTTAAAAAGCATCATTCTAGGAGCAACCCACTGTGGAGTAGACATTGCGGTCTACTCCACAGTAGGCTGCTGTTCCTCTTGCCTATGTTCCATTATAAATACCAACTGAGCATTATAACTGAGCCAACCTGGGATCAAAGATCACTCTAAAATTCTTATGGTTACCAAACGAATTGCCATCTGATGACTCTGAGATTTATCTCATCCCTGATTCACAGACCATGAGCCATTACTACAAACTAAGGCTCTACTTTTCACCCTTCCCTACCCTCTGCCTTTTTCATTATTCTTAGGTTTCTCTCCTTTTCTGATCTCTGTATCTTCTGTGTTTTGTCTGCTCCAGACCATGCCTAAAAAGGCACAATAACAAACATTCTTCTGCTTTAGCATGGAATTAACTGGTCCTGTCAACCCTCACAGCTTTTAACTGTCTTACAGTCAGCATACTACAACTCTAAACCCATAATCCTGAAGTAGGGAAGTGAAACAATAAGGATAAACTGATGAATAGATTAAAGTGCTCTTTATTTATTAATAAGCAAATAATTACTATGCAACAGACAGATATCCATCCATCATCCAACCCGCTATATCCTAACTACAGGGTCACAGGGGTCTGCTGGCGCCATTCCCAGCACAAGGCAGGAAACAAACCCCAGGCAGGGACACACACACACACACACACACCAAGCACAATTTAGAATCGCCAATGCACCTAACCTGCATGTCTTTGGACTGTGGGAGGAAACCCATGCAGACATGGGGAGAACATGCAAATTCCATGCAGGGAGGACCCGGGAAGTGAACCTGGGTCTCCTAACTTCGAGGCAGCAGCGCTACCCACTACGCCACCGTGCCGCCCAGCAATAGATAGACAGACAGACAGAAATTTGCTTTTTACAGAAGCTCTTTAAATAAATAAATACATGCATAAGTAAGTAAATAAGTAAATATACACACACAATTTGGTCTGTACACACAGAGGAATGACAATAAAGCAAGTTGACTGTCACAGCCCCAATAACAGTGAGGCGTTATACAGGCGTATTGCTGTTGGTATATAGGAGCCTAAGTAATGTTTCTTGACACACTTCTGCTGAAGTTATCTTTAAAATATGTTACAACTTCTTATATATGGCCACAGTTCTTTCTCACATCAGGTACGATCTGAGATAGAAGCACAAGGAAAATCCAAGGGGAAACCACAAGGAATTCTGGGTACAATATCGTTTTTCCTCATTTCAGGGTAGGACCAGAAGTCCCCTAAGGAAATAACCAAAAGTGTTCTTAAAGGTGAGATGGATTAACTATACCCCTGAGGGTCCACTACAAGACAGGGAAGTCACTGGCTCCATGACCCTATAAAAACAGAGTGAAGACTCAACAAGTCAAATCATTCCTGGCCACCTAAGAGGTCAGAATTCTGCCATTGCTGCTGGAGAGAAAACTGCATCAAGAGGAATCCTACATTTCTGAATATGGGACAGAGACTGAGGGCTTATTGCTCAAAGAGAGCTTAGAACCGTTGGATTAGAAAGGCTAGAATGACTAGGCTATTGCTTTTGTTCTGTGGAGAAGGAGGTAGAACCTCTGTTAACTGCCCAATTGACCTCGAAAAACTGTCTGTGAATTCTTATTCAAACATAAAATGCCCACTTGCCCACCTCACCTCAAATCTGCAACTGGTGCAAGGGGAGAAAAATTTAGAAGGCCACAAATGGTTGACAGTTCTATTCATAAAGCAACAGCGCAGTGGTGTTGTACTGCTCCCAAGATTTAGTTTGAAATCTTCATAATCCAGTTCAGTTTTGTAGGAAACCAAAAAAGCAAGTCCAATATTTGAAATTTCTTTGTGCATCACAAATAGGAGTAAAGCAGCTGAGTTAAGGTCACTTGAAATCGGATGTGAACAGAACAGAGAAAAAGTGTTACTATCATAAAGGCTCTGAAATATGAGAAGGAACTTTAAAAAAGGGTTAGATGAAAGAACTTTAGGGGCCAATCTCTGTAATGATCTACCTGTTCATTGGTATCACCATTTAGATCGGGTACTCCATTCCGGTCTTGAAGGTCCACAGTGGCTGCAGGTATTTGTTTTAACCAAATTTTTAATTAGAACACTTTTATTTACTACTAAAGCAATATGTTCTTTTCAGGCTTAGTTTTGTTTAAATCATTTCTTATTATTCATAAACCTTAATTGCCATTTTTTGTTCTAAGCAGCTGCATTAGGGTTTAAATTGTTGCCTGTTTTCTTAACCAGCCATCAATTAAAAATGTGGTGTAAATGACAAAGAAACCATCAGCTCTCCAGCTAACATCCTTCCTTGTAAACCTGTGTATGTGCACCATGAAGAATCTGTGTTAATACAATTGTTTTGAAATTGTTGTGTATTTGTATGTTCAGTAACGAGTTCAATTTTTTATTGATCTTGATTGACTTTCCTGTTGTTGGTAATTTCTAGTAGAATGTTAGTGAGTGGGATTTTAGAGGAGAAAAAGAAAGCTCTTTAAAAAAGGTATTTTGCCCTGTTGCTGAGAGAACCTAATGAGAAACTGACACCATTTCAGTTATTAAAAGCTATAGTTAAGAATCATTTATCAACATCTGTGGGTCTTCAATCGATATTATAGAAATAAATGAGAAAGAAAGGAAATGCTAGAAGTATACACAATATATGGATAACGTACTCAGCGTAGTGCAATGGTTCTCAAACTGTGGGGCAGGAAGTAACAAAAAAGGGGGGGCGTGAAGATGTGAAAAAAGAAAACAAGAATCAAAAATATGAAAAATACATGTATTGAAACCAAAACAAATTAACTTAAACTACATTCTGATACTAGAAAAATAAATATAGTGTTAGATAAATGTCGATAAAAGTTAAGTAGGTATAATAAAATATGCATCTATCAAATATCATTAATTAAAAAAGAACAAATTGGTATTAGTGGGCTCCTTTCAAATAAACATTAGGGGGGGGTGTGATTAAAACTGTTATGAAAACTCGGGTCGCAAATACTTAAAGGTTGACAAACGCTGGCGTAGTGTGATAAACATTGGTCTTGGAAAAATGAAAGCACTGATAAGCCATATAATTAAATACTAAGTATCATTATCTGTTAGGCCTGGTTTATGGTTACAAAATTAGTTGCAATGAAAACCTGTACCCACTGCAGACCTGCAGGGCCTGGGTTGAATACCCCTGATTTATGTCAAAGCTCAAGAATCTTTATTTTAGCATTATGCAGTTTTGTGAACATAAGAACACAAGAGATTTGAAAAACAAGGGGAGCCAATTCAGTCCATCAGGCTAGTTTGTTTAGTTAACAGCTAAGCTGTCCCAATTTCTTATCCACAAACTTGTTAAAGATTGTCAAGGTTTCTACTTCAACTGCATGGCTTGAGTACAAGATTTACCCTTAAGTTGAAAGCAGGGCCGGATTAAGACCCTTAGATGCCTTAAGCACTAAGTAATTTTGGTGCTCCCTTACACTAGTAATTCAAAATATTAAAACAATAACAAACTAGAAAATAAAATTTTATTTTATTATCGAAAATTCGAAATTAAACAAAACATACTTATAGTAAGAAAGAAAATAATATTTAGTTTTGTATGCTTCATTTTATTTTCATCTTAATAATTTTCTCCTACTTTTTTTCCTTGCAAACTCTTTGATTATATCTTCATAATCAATCTTACGTAACACATCTGCTTCTATACATAATAAAAGGCATTCAGAATATGTTATTTGAATTATTATGTGGCATTCAACACAGTTACGCACTTCATAAACTGAATAATACACACATTTAAATTCCCAGCTTACTGCTGATGCTGAATGTGCTTTTAAGGTGGGTGGGGGGGGGGATCTGACAAGCGCAATATGGAGGATTGTATGAATTCATAAACTACGTTATGTAAAAGTGAAAATCGTACAGCTGATTACTATTGGATAAAATTATTGATAACTTTTTTACTAAGAAAGATTTAGTTACAAAATTTTCACAGAATATTTTTTAAGCTTTATATTAAGAATGTGTGTAAAAGATTTGCTAAATAATGAACGCAAAAGCCATAAATAAATTAAATAATAAAAATGGTAAAAATTCATGACAGTTAAAGTCATACAACAATGTAATGCTTAGAGCGGTTATATGCATTAAAAACTGCAAAACTGCCGCCTCCATGTCATAAACCGAACGACTTTAATTGTTATAGTACCTAGGGGTTGTGAAAATTGTCGTATCAAAATGAGATTAGGACCACAATTTTCGTGAAAATCTCTAGTTTTTGATGAAGCAAAACAAATTCCAAAATATCAATTAGCGCAGATTTTGTTTCAGCTTTTTTGAATTTTTTTACATCTTATATTTAAGGATGTTTTAGGTCTCAAAGTGACTACAAAGTGGCTTAAATGGCTACAAATATTAATTTTATCTGCCATTATTCTAAGGACTACAAATTATCCAATCTCCTGCCAAAACCTGTAGAAATTGACTTTTACCCTAAAATTGATTTAAAAATTTATTTTGTGTTGCACTGCTTTTCGATAAATATCTTTTTATCATTACTTGAAGAGAAAATGGCATCCAAAATTTTACAGATTTTAACGTTTGGGTTTGTTTTTTTGAAATGTACGGTTTTCGTTTTGACATGAAAACTGTAGATTTACCATTTTGATTATTTAATTTATTTATTGCTTTTGTGTCAATTTAGCAAATTTAGTTACACATATTCTTAGTACAAGATTTGAAGAATATTTTGTGAAAATTTTGTTAATAAATCTTTATTAGTAAAAAAGTTATAAAAATTTGTATCCAATAGTAATCAGCTGTGCGATTTTCACTTTTACATAATGTAAATGAATTTAAAAATATCCAAGAATAGAATTAAATAGACTTACCAGAATATTTTTTCCTCAAACTGGGACAATTTTTTGTTTTTGCTTAAAACAAAAATAACGCTTTCTACGCACTAGAAATTTATTTTAAGTTAAATAACAGATAATTCACGAAACACAACAATTACGTGATAATTTTTTTCAACTATTAACTATTATTTAAAACAATAAAAACATATTGTTTTGAATCGAATTATTTTCACAATATTTTGACATAACATGGCGTTTAAGGGAATCACCATGAAACGGGAATTCCCCATCGTAGATGGCACCAGTATGCAGAACGCACTGTGTAAGGTGCCATCTACGAACAGTGATGGCATAGGGATGTACAGGGAGGCATTATTCATTTTTCATTACATTTTGAAAATGGCTATAAATTTAATTAATTTAATCATTTATGTGATAAATTTGGCCATGAAAAATTTTTGTGGTGCCCCCTTTACCCTTGATGCCCTAAGCATGTGCTTACTTTGCTTATATGGTTAATCCAGCACTGGTTGAAAGAATTCTGCTGGATTCACTTTATCAATGCTTTTGAGTAATTTGAAAACCTGGGTTTAGGTCCCCAGGAGGTTTCCTCTGTTCGAGAGTAAATATTTCATTCTCTGAGTTAGTCAGAGAAAGTATGACATGTCCTTAAGTCCTGGGATACACCTGGTTGCTCTCCTCTGTACATTGTCAAGTGCTGGTGTGTCTTTCTTGTAGTATGAGAGGTTCTGATGAGGTTGTTTTTACTACTTTTTTCACAACTAGCTCTTGGTAAATCTTTTCAGTGTTCAGTGGTATCACCAATATTTTGATAACGATCTACGATGGGGAATTCCCGTTTCATGGCGATTCCCTTAAACGCCATGTTATGTCAAAATATTGTGAAAATAATTCGTCCCTTCACACCTACAAAAGCTACCTTAGAAAATGTGTGACACAATGTCACACCTTTGCTGGATATTGCTAAAATCATGAACATTAATAGAATGTTCTAGCAGCACATACTGTACTACTAGCTAGACAAAAAGCAAAGTGAATTTTGCTTTTCTCTTCTCTCTTCCCATGTGCTCTTAGCTACCTTAGTCCATTTGCTGTCTGTGTTGAGTCTGAACATTCCCCAATAAATATGAAGTTTTCCAGTATGTCTATCACTGGTTAGGTTAAGCAACCTCTCCTATAAATTGAGTTGGTATGTTTGAATTGCCCTGTGACTGATGCTGTAAGCAGAGGCTCTGAATCCCTGCAATTCTGATTTGTCGTAAACATTTTAGAAAAAGGATTAAAAGATTGATGGATGGGGGAAATAATGCATGATGGTTTTGTATTAAATTAAACTGAATTAAATATTGCCATCCTGCGACCCTGTAATGGGAATAAACCGATTTGTAAAATAAACAAATACACGTAGCTATTGTCAGACTGGAGAACTTTGACATTTTGGATATGGAAAAAAAACCACAAACAGAGAGCTGAACTAATTTAAATTGAGTGACATATTCATCACTTTAAGACAAATATGGAAGAATGCTTTCCTGAGTATAATGTGAATGCACCAAAATATCTATACTGCTTATACAGCCACATCACCATCAAGATGTTAGTATACAACATTGAACAATGGCATTGTGAATTGAGTATGCATAAAGATAACATAACATTTTAAACATCTTACTTAGACATTTCATATGGAAATAATCATTGGCACACACATATCACCAAGTGGCACTTTTTTTGTTCATTTTCTTTTAGCAGAAATTAGATGAAGTCTAACGGTAAGTAAAGTGCTTATAAAATGAATGATAGCACAGACTGCTCTGTTCTTGTCTGAATCTAAGAAAGCTGAGGAGGAATGTACATAGAAGTATGGAAAGTGTTTTACAAATTACATTATACTTTATGCATTAGTTAGTCATATGTTTTCTGTACATTTATTATGAATTGTTTGTCACATATTGATGATTCTGATTTGGTAAACTTGACTCAAAGTTGATGTCAATATCAGAAGATGGCAGCTGTTTTAGGACCACAGGTTTTTGAGCCTACCCTTTCCTTCCACTAACCAAGGAAGAGTTTTTTTTGGTTGTTGGTTTTATTTTTCAAATAAAGATTTGCATTTTGTTTTGTACATAAGTTTTACAATAAGAACAATCTGTCTGTGAATGACCAAAATCACCCCAATAAAAAAGGGGTTTTCTGCTTCTGACACATAAATATAAACTTAAACGTCTCTCCAAAATGTGACAGTTCTGTGAATCAACATGTTTGAAAGCACAAACAAATTAGACTTCTGAGACATCTGATTATGTGATCATTTCTCTTTTAAAAATGGATCTAGTCTGATGTAAGTTAAACACAGACCAACATATATGAAGGGCAAGCATAAACAGATGACTGGCAACAGCCATACTCTAACAGACATTAAAAACAATGTGGACATGTGTGCTGGAAATCATCAACCCTTGTGATGAACATTGTTACAGTCACTGGTGGTCCTGGTCCCCAGTTGCAGGCCTTGGATGCTCTTGAGGTATCTATGGGATGCGTCTCTTGCTAGTGATTTCAATGCAGTTTGCAGAATTAAGCCATTTTTTTCTTGCTTGAGGTGCAGTGCACCATGAAAGAAGTTTAACTAAGGCCAATTTAAATTTACAAGTAATCAAACTATTTTATTTTCCATTTCTCTAATTACAAAGTTAGAAGAGCAAAATTACATGACATGCATCACAACCACAAGAGAATAATCCAATTTATGTTGCCAACTGTAGAGCCAGCATTTTGATAAGATTAAAATCCAATCATTAATCTTATTTTATTACAGTTTGACCATGGCAAACCCTTTATGTGACAAACAAAGCAAAAGAGAAAAAACAAATCTCAGATCTTTGACTATTAACAAAAAGGAGGATACTTTTATGCTTTAAACTGTTTCTTTGCTGCTCCTTTCGTCTAATTCCACCAAAGCACAGATTAATGCAGCCAAAGCGCGTGCGATTAGCCTTCCTAAACGCATTTGTGGGAGATGAGCTTGCAGCCTATACGATAAGGCCTGTTGCTAGACACCCCTGATAATCTTCTTTTAAACTTTAGAAAGAGATTCACGCAGCAAAATGAGATTAAGAAAAAAAAACATTTGGAGGTGTTGTTAAAAAAATATATATATAAATAAATGGGAAAGCAATTGGTGCAACATACATATAAGGGTCACATCCCACTGTTTAAATAGCCCTATAAAAAGCAGCGGCGAGAATTAAAATCAAAAGGACAGAAAAACAAAGACGACTTCATTTCTAATGCTCTGGCGGCACTAAACCGGGGTGGACAGGTCCACTTTACTTTTTATTCTTTATATTCAATGTTTTTTTTTTTCTTCTTTTACATTTTTAATTTTCATTTGGCAACCTTCATTAATTTATTAATAGATATTTGAGGTCTACTTCCAAGACAAAAAATGCATAAAAAGTGGACGGGCAGCCAGGAGCAGGAGCTCCCTGAAGATTTCTATATTCCCATTCCTCTTGAAACCAGCAATATCACATTACTAAGCCCTTTCCTTGTACCACAGGTCCACTTGGCCAGCTCAGGAGTTTTCATGAGTATGGCAGCATTTATGTTCTTTTTGGTCATTACTGGACTACCCATCAACCTGCTCACTGTAGTCTGTACTTTCAAGTACAAGAAGCTCCGATCACACCTCAACTACATCCTGGTCAACTTAGCAGTGGCAAACTTGCTGGTGGTCTCTGTGGGTTCCACCACTGCCTTCTACAGTTTCTTCAGAATGTTCTTCAGCTTGGGGGCCACAGCATGCAAAATTGAAGGCTTTGTGGCCACAGTGGGAGGTGAGTATAGTGATGAGTGAATCAGTAGTGATATGACCTGCAGGTAAGTCAAAGGATAGCATCCAAAAACTGTTTAATAACTAATACTGTTAATAATGTTCCAGGTACAGTGACGCCATGAATAATTTACTGAAGGGAGCATAGAAGACATTTCAAACCAATTGTTGCCTTCATAGGTTGAGGAGGTAAAAATGACCAAATCTATTGGTCAACAATTTTGAACTGTCCTTCATGAAAATTCCATCAAAACTATTTTTACAAAATATACAACAAAACTAAAAACCAACAGTTCATTGATGGTACATAAAAGCATACCTCGATACAAAAAACAACTGAGAGATGGACACAATACAAAAGAGAATGGTCAAACTGTTTATAGGAATAGAAGACAGATCTGTTGAATCACACAAATTAGGACTTGTTTCTGTTTCCCCCCTTAAATTTCTTCTATTTTGAGCATTGCTGCTATCTTTACTGTCTATCTCTTATTTCTCCTTTATCATAGTTAGCATGCAAATGTTCATTGCTTTTTATTTGACTTTCTTAATTTGGTCACATTTTGCTATCTTTGAGTAAAAAGATGGAAGGGGACTGTTTGGATTCAGTTATAGCTAGAGATTAATGTCTGAATCTTACAATCGCAGGCAACACACTGGCTAAATGATTAGTGCTACTGCCATGGGGCTGCATATGGGTGTAGGTTTGATTCCCATCCCTTTAACTCCCTTTGTGGATTTTGTATATTTCCCCATGTTCACGACACTAATATATTTTCCTCCTACTTCTCAAAAACTTTAAAGTTAAGAGAAAACGGTCTCTGTCTTTCTCTTAACATTATACGGGAAGCTAGTTTGGTAAATAAGTAATTATGCGATATTTGGTCAACAATATATAATTTGGAAAAAGAACAAATTAAACGTTAAGAGGCAAAAATCTGTATTGTCTAATATTAACAAAAACAAAAAAAGAATTCAATAATATCCATCCTTGCAAACAAATCATGACGTACAAATTTATTGTCAACAACTTAGGATAAGTAGCTATAGTTTGTGCTGCTACAAGCAATCTTCAAATATTTATAAAGTCTTTGATTAATAAGTAGTGGAGGATAAGAAAATGTGAAATGAATTAATGAGTAATGGGAGGTATAATTTACTTAATGCAGAATGTTAAAATGTACAGATTTCACAGCGGCTAAACAAAAATAATATCAAAAATATAGGGCAGCATCTATACATTATAGAGACCCACAATCAAAATGCACTATGAAACTGAAAAGGAATTAAATAAATAATTGACTTGAATTTTTTGCCAAAGAAGAAATAAACATTTACAGTGTATTGAGGCTAAGTTTTGGATACTGTGAGGAATCACATAAAATAACACAGGAAGAATTTGAAACACTAATCAAATATATAAAGGTTGATTCTGTGTGTGTGTGCAAACACAAACCATTCAACCTATTTCCATCAAATTTTGTTTAGATTCCTCATTTGAAGACAACAGACTACATCTTGTTCCAAAACCTTGCCATTGAGGAATGTAATTTACTAGCTGCTCCTATGCTTTATTAAGGAAGTGCTCCTAGGAGACATTTTTTGGACTAGGCGTGGGTATGCAAAGTTATTTCCTGCAGTGGGTATAGTCAATGAAATTTTAGCTTGGGGAAAATATTTTTTCCCCAGGGAATGTATTTAGTGATTGCACTTTTTCTTTATGCCACCCCAGACAACAACAACAACATCTATTTATATAGCACATTTTCATACAAAAAAATGTAGCTCAAAGTGCTTTACAAAATGAAGAATAGAAAAATAGAAGACACAATAAAAAATAAAAATAAGTCAACATTAATTAACATAGAATAAGTAAGGTCCGATGGCCAGGGTGGACAGAAAAAACAAAAAAAAAACTCCAGACGGCTGGAGAAAAAATAAAATCTGCAAGGATTCCAGACCATGAGATCGCCCAGTCCCCTCTGGGCATTCTACCTAACATAAATGAAACAGTCTTCTTGGGATTTAGGGTTCTCACGGAAGGACTTGATGAAGATGGTCACGTAGAGTTCTGGGTTTTAGTCCATCAATGTTGGAGCATCATGATGCTTTGAGTAGGTGGTGGTGGTGGTGCAGGTCACCACCACAAAGAAACAGAAGAGAGAGTAGGGGTCAGTACGGATTTTAGAGCCGCCATGAATAGTTATTATGATGAATTGAACATACAGAGTATCAGTGAAGTTGTGAAAAGGCCATGTTAAAGTAATGTGTTTTCAGCAGTGTTTTAAAGTGCTCTACTGTATTTGCCTGGCGAATTCCTATTGGCAGGCTATTCCAGATTTTAGGTGCATAGCAGCAGAAGGCCGCCTCACCACTTCTTTTAAGTTTTGTTCTTGGAATTCTAAGGAGACACTCATTTGAGGATCTGAGGTTACGATTTGGAATATAAGGTGTCAAGACATTCCGATATATAAGATGGAGCGAGAATATTTAGGGCTTTATAAACCATAAGCAGAATTTTAAAGTCAATCCTGAATGACACAGGTAACCAATGTAGTGACATCAAAACTAGAGAGATCCACAGAACAAATATTTAATTAATGTATTTAAATGCTGCATATAATTTAATTAACTAGATTTTGAAATACATCCATCCATCCATCCATTAACCAGCCTGCCATATCCTAACTACAGGGTCTGCCATCCAATATGAGCCAATCCCAGCCAACACAGGATGCAAGGCAGGGCGCCATCCCACCGCAGTTTTTAAATACATATTTAATGAAAATATAAATTATGTATCAAACTTATAATATGTAGTAAAACCTATTGAATGCAGCTGAAGGAATTCTATGCTTCATAAAGTTCTATCAAAACCATATCCGAAGTGCTGTGTTCAAGTACGGTTTTTGCACTGTAAGATAAACATAGATTGATAGAACATGGATGGAGAAAACTAGCCAGGCTCATCCATGGATCAAAGAGCAAAAATGTTTCTAATTTGCAGTTATTTTTCTTCCATTCATTTACACAAAGAGCTTTTTCATATGTTAAGATAACGAAGGATGTTCAAAAAGTGTACACACTTTTTTTAACTCTATTTATTAAGAATTTCAAACACAAATTGCATCACTTTTCTACATAGTCACCTTTGTTTGTGATACAATTTTCCCAGTGGAGTACCAACTTTTTAATGCCCAATTACTTCCGCCTTCATCGTTTCCAACGAAAATATAAAAGTGCGGAAGCTTTTTGAATGTCCCTCATAGCAAAGCAAGCATTTGTCATGATTATCTTCTATTTAAGAACATTTTAGTACTGAAAAAACTGTGGAAATTTCTACCCAGTAAGGCTGTGAAGTTTAGGCCACACTGATAAGTCAAAAATGAAGCTTCAGGATGCAGTATTGATCATCGAGAAGAAGGCTGAAATACTGCAAATTTTTACAATTTTAAAATTGTGCTCTATTCCAAACAGATTTCCCAGTTACAGTTATATCTTTATACCATTGTTTGTAAATGTGCTGTAATTCCATTCAAAAATAAATGTTCAACTTCCAACCCTGCTTTCATATGTGATTACGAACGAGTCACTTTAAATCTGTAGCCCCACAGTCGAACTAAATGGTTCTCATTTCTGAATTCATGAGATAGTCGCCTTTAAGAGCTTAGATTTACTGACCAGCAAGCACAGGTTGACTGCAATGTAAGTTGCCGACAAGCAAATCTTAGACAAGGTAGAACACGAATGAAACTAACAGATGCTGGACACAAGATAAAACCAAACTAAGTACTTTTGCATGGCATGTCCATCATGAAAGTTCCTACATAAAGTAAACTGCTTTGGATGTCTTAATTGCTCTGTTGTTTGCAGAATTAAAAAGAGAGAGCAGAACATCTTGCAGATTTTTCACATTCCAAACCAATTCACCATACAGACATATCTGACTTATGCCTTCTAAACTAACAGCCTATACGTGCATCTCTTGTAGGAATGGTGAGCCTCTGGTCTCTGGCTGTGATTGCATTTGAACGATTCTTGGTGATATGCAAACCTGTGGGCAACTTCACCTTTAAAAGCTCGCATGCCATCATGGGTTGTGTGTTCACCTGGATTATGGCGCTGATTGCCTCTGCACCTCCCCTGTTCGGCTGGAGCCGGTAAGCTTTGTTTTGAATAAGCAGTTCTCTTTTTAATTACTTGATAGAAGTTTTTGTAATGTGGTTCTCTATATGATTCATTGTATGAGGAATGAATGGGAAATGTTGATGCAGGGTACTGTGATCAGGTCGTGCAGTTTATGAAAATATTCATAATTTATTACTATTACATTTTAGTTCAGAGTATATAAATAGTGTTAAACTAAAACAAATGGCATAGTGATTAGCACTGCTACCACCAAGCTCCAGGCTTCTGAAGGCTGTCTCTGCCTATCTAGTGTCTGTAAATTCTGCTTGTGTATGTGTGAGTGTTTTCTCCGAGAGGTCTAGTTTCCTAAAGCATTCCAAAGATGTGCCTTTTAGTGTTAGTGAGCGTCTGTGAAAGACTCCGGACATCCCACTCCAGGATGTTTTCCTACAATACCTGGACACTAGCATTTCCATATTAGGTTGTGGCACACCATCACCCTAGCACTGGGAAAATGAATGAATGAATGATCGTTTTATGTTCGGCTGTGCTAACGTGTGATCTATTTTAGAGATGTTTAATCTATTTCAGAGAAAGAATGCAATGCTGTATATAGTAAATATTTAAAAGGGACCAGTTAGGGACATCCTAAACACATTAGATGAGTACATCCACTAATGTCATCACTATGCATTTACACATACTCAAACACATAAAAATTTGAAATAACATCATATTCTCCCTTAATTATATGTTCATGGTCACAGGGGTCCACAGCCTATCTCAACAACACTGTGTACAAGACAGAAACATGGCATCAATCCGTCACACTGCGACCAAGTAACCTAACTTGCACATCTTTGGAGTACCTGAAAGAATATCTGGAAAGAATGTACTAGCGCCACACTTAAAACAACCAGATGTGGAATTTCAACCCAAGACGTTGTAGCAGCAGTGCCACCCATAATTTGACGTTGAGCATATTAATGTAACAGTATGGTGATGCTGCACTATTGGGTCTAATTACCATCAAATAAATACAATAAGAAAAGCAGGCTGAATATCAAGTATATGTTCTGAATTAACAGACCTCAAACTATTGACACACAATTTTTGTCTGCCAGCAAAAGTTCACAACAGAAAAAGGGAGTACTGTAGATACAGAAGATGTGCAAGGCAGCTCTAAAATTATAAACTGATGATACTAGGATAGGATGTGGTTGACCACCACCTTGTACTTAACAAAAAGAAAATGACTAGGTTAGTGCAACTATTGTAATGCATTGACATATGAGAAGACTACATCAGGTAGAAATAAAAACAGCAGTTATTTAAGAAACCATGATAGAAGTAAAAATGGCAAAGAATTATGAAAATCTGGACAGAAACAATAAAGATAAGAATTATTAAAAAGTCAAAAAGCCATATATGAGTACGAGGTGTGGCAGAAAAGTAATGAGACTGATTTTTTATTTACCAAAGTTTTTATTTTTTTCAAACATCAATGTCATCCCCTTCAAAGTAGTTCACTTGGGCAGCTACACACCAATGGAGACGTTGTTCCCACTGTTGGTAGCAGCGCTGGAAGTCTTCAACCGGTATGGTCTTCAGCATGTCCGTTACACTCTTTTGGATGTTTTCTAAAGTCCTGAAATGACGTCCTTTGAGGACATTGTTCAGTTTAGGAAAAAGGAAAAAAGTCACACGGACTGAGGTCAGGTGAATAAAGGGGCTGGGGAACCACAGGAATGCGTTTTTTCGATTGTCCTTCTGCTCAGTTGTGAGGTTTTTCGGCACCATTTTGGCACAGACCTTTCGCATGTGCAAATGTTCAGTTAAAATTTGATGAACGGTAAATCTGTTCAAATTTAATTGTTCACTCAACATTCTTAATGTTAAACGATGGTCTGATCTCACAAGAGTGTTCACACGTTCGATGTTTTCATTGGTTTTTGAAGTTGAAGGCCTCCCTGAAAAACTCGGGATAAAGAATGTTCCCCATAGGCCTGTTTTAACTTTTCAAACGTCACACATGCCGATTCTCCAAGCTTAATGCAAAATTTAATGGCACAACGTTGCTCCAAATTCCACTGTTCCATTTTGCGTGACGCACAACCAAAAACACAACTTCGCTAATAGCAGTCACAAAAATCACGTAGTTAACGGAAGGAGTTGAAACTCGCACTGAGCTATGGGAGGGTACTGATACACGTGCTCTATCAAGGACAACAGCGCAGCGTTGCCAGATCGCTTGCAGTGTTGCCAGTCTCATTACTTTTCTGCCACACCTCGTATATGAAAGTTGGGAGAGGTAGAAAACGTATGGAAATTTGAAGGAGATTAAAACATACAAAAGCTGAAATCCAGTATTTTTGCAGCTAGTTGTTCACTTGATTTCACAGAAAGTTTGAATTTATTAACATCAAATCTATAAACTGTAATAAAGATGAATGGGGACAATATACATACGTTAAAATTGGGTATCATGGTCTTATTGTATGCTCATGGCTCTAAAAAAACTGATGACTGGAATATAATAGTTGGATTTTTAAAACTGATAAATTTGATCCAAATACTATGAGGTATTGGTAGTTTCATGCATTGCTTTTTGCAGTTATAAGGCAGAAGGTGACAGACCAGGGCTTTCTCCAGTACTCCTGTCACATTAGGCTATCATCCCAATCTGTCAATCAGAGGTTCCTTCGGTGGATTTCCTTGTCATCTTACTGCTGCATTTTGTTGGGGACAGGCAATCCCTCTCAACATTTCTCTGCCAAAATGGATGCAGTTTTATATGCACATAAGCGTCAGGCTGTTACTGTGTCCATAGTGATGCAATCTAGACAAGCCACTTCTGTCACCGACACCAGAATTCATATCCTTAGACACAAACTTGTACTCACATGAAAAAGAGAAAACAAAATCGGTTTTTACATCTTAAGCTATTTCTTTGTTCGTCCAGAGAGAGATACTAAAAATGTTTTGACTAACAAAATGCAATATCTATTTTACAGTGTTCATGAATTTTCTAGTTAACCACAAATATTGGTTATCTCCTGCCCATTATGTCTAAAGGACACTATTTAATGAGCCAGAATGAGGATGTGTTTAGCAACAAAATGTCCAGATCAATCTGCCAGTGCGCCGCCAAACTCTCCACTCGTTTTGCTTTTTTAGGTACATCCCAGAAGGCTTGCAGTGCTCCTGTGGTCCAGACTGGTACACAACCAACAACAAATACAATAATGAATCCTATGTTATGTTCCTATTTTGTTTTTGTTTTGGGGTGCCTCTCACAACTATTGTGTTCTGCTACACCAAACTGCTCCTCACCCTCCGATCGGTAAGTCTTTCTTTCTCAGCAAGTTATTTTAAATACAGAATTTGTTAACCATCAATTCAAGTTGGCTTGGTAAAACACTTTTGACAGACATTGTCAGTGCAATACGCTTTATAGGATAAATATGTCTACAAAACAAAGAGAATGAAACAAAGTATACAAGATAACGCAAATCTAAAATAAATACAAATGAAACATGAAGACACAAGGAAGACCCTGCAAACACCATGACACCTGGTCTGATTATTAAACACATAACTTGATATACAGCATATAACAGCAGGCTGACTGCAAATCAGAATATACTGCAAGTAAAAAAACAAAGAGCTTTAAATGAATTAATAAAGGAACAGAAGATTGAATGTGCAAGAGATATGTGCAGTATGTGCCTTAAGGCCTCATATGGAGGATGTGATTAATGCAACTGCAAAAGTGAACCTGAGTCAGCCGAGGGATTTCATTGCACCTCAGTCAAGACCCTTTCAGAAAATTCTACTTTATATTCCCTTCACATTTTATTTATTTTTTAAATTTTATTGGAACCTTCTTTATTAAATTCAGATATTTTGACATCCATCGGTACAAAAAATCTGAAAGCAAAATAAAATTTTCAGACTCTTCTAATTCATTAATGGATAAGTTTGCTGCTTTTTAAGTCAAAGTTATTTCTTCGCAATCATGGTATTTATTAATTTGCCACATAAAATTGGGCTCTAAAGTGAAGCTATTTTCTATTTAGAAATTTTTAAAAATCCATAGCCTGTTCTTGCACTTTAAAAAAAAGAGGTAAAGATTCTGGGGTTGAAAAAATGAAAGCAAAAAACCTTAAAACTTAACGAACACATCCACTTTAAAGAAGTTTTCCATTTAAAGAAAATCCATCCATCCATTATCCAACCCGCTATATCCTAACTACAGGGTCACGGGGGTCTGCTGGAGCCAATCCCAGCCAACACAGGGCGCAAGGCAGGAAACAAACCCCAGGCAGGGCGCACACACACACACTTGGGACAATTTAGAATCGCCAATGCACATAACCTGCATGTCTTTGGACTGTGGGAGGAAACCGGAGTACCCAGAGGAAACCCACGCAGACACAGAAGAACATACAAACTCCACGCACGGAGGACCCAGGAAGCGAACCCGGGTCTCCTAACTGTGAGGCAGCAGCGCTACCCACTGCGCCACTCTTTAAAGAAAATGCCTCATGTATTTCAAGCCAACAAATGTAAACTAAAAATGATACGTGTGTTCACTGATCCTTGGTAATGTTGAGATAAGATAGATAGATAGATAGATAGATAGATAGATAGATAGATAGATAGATAGATAGATAGATAGATAGATAGATAGATAGATACTTTATTAATCCCAAGGGGAAATTCACATAATCCAGCAGCAGTATACTGATACAAAGAAACAATATTAAATTAAAGAGTAATAAAAATGAAAAAAAAAATGAAAAAAATTAAAATAAAATTAATGTTAGCATTTACTCCCCCGGGTGGAATTGAAGAGTCGCATAGTGTGGGGGAGGAATGATCTCCTCAGTCTGTCAGTGGAGGAGGACAGTGACAAAAGTCTGTCACTAAAGCTGCTCCTCTGTCTGGAGATGACACTGTTAAGTGGATGCAGTGGATTATTTATGATCGACAGGAGTTTGCTTAATGCTACATTTGGTGTTCGCTTGTCTGCTCCCAGCGGCCGTCCTGGGTGGAGTTTGATAAACAGGGAATCCCCAATTTGCCCCAATTTCTGTAGCCTCAGGTTGCATATTATTCTACTTTTGTCTCTGCAGTTCTACTTCTTTAATGCATGTATTTTGTCATGGCTTGTAACAAATGATGCCCTGCACAAAGTGTGCCAAGTTTATAAGATGTAGTAGCTAAGCTACCAGTATGCCCTGAAATTATTTGATTTGAGTACACAAGTGCTGTTAGTCAAACTGCATGTCAGCCCATGCATTCTCACTTCATATTATTTTCTTATGTCATGTGCATTCAAATCATATTTTTTCATAGGCAATGCTGGGACACATACTGAGTCACATGCACACTGTGCTTTAACAACCGATGCATTCTCAAATCATATAATTTTTTTTTTCTTGAACAGTGTCTACTCTCACTTGTTACGTTTTGTGTTATTTTTACTGAGCAAGATTCATGCAGAATGTTAGCATGGTACGTGTTGGTTACGTGTGCTCATAAGAGTTTCATTGTACTTTGCACACATTACAGTAAATCTGAACTGAACTGATTACACTGCATTGCATTTTTTTTTTTTAAAAGCTTAGATTTTTGAAAGAGCCAAGGCCACCTGTGCATCAATACTAAGTCCAGAGTGTTTGTCCAATCAACAATTGGATTAGATTGTTTGTTAAAATGAAAAAGGCACATTATATGATAGAGCTAAACTATACTAAAAGAGATTAAAGTGCCACAAACCAGTTATTGAATTTTATAGCACATGATGAGTCGTTCTTGCTGAGGATATAAGGTAGCAATAAAGCTACGAAGGACAACATTTTTAATGAATAAGCATAATTAGTTACTTTCACTGTTTCTTCCTGTTTGACATTTACTCAAGCCAATAATATGATGAGGTATTTTTGGGGTGCGTTTCCCAAAAATGTCGTACCGTGAAGTACTTTGTTATCTCGTAGTTAAGATCATTCATTAATTAGTGAGGTTTCCTTAAACCCTTTAGTAGTACTGAAACTAACGAGTGAATCGACCCATTCATTCATTTTTGGACTTTTGTCTGGGATTCAATCACAGAAACATAGAGGTTACCGCAAGAAGATCCCAAAAAACACACTGACGCTCTTATTTGGACAATGTAACAACAACAATAACAATAATAGGTCGATGTTGAAATATACAAATAGAATTATAAGGTAGGTTATAGATTAGCACAGGTTTCACTCTTTATAGCTTTAACATCTGTAGACACTTTCAGCACATAAGATGTTAATTAGTCAAACTCGCTATGTAATCAATTAAAGTCCAAAGGTGAATCGATTGTTAGGACCAGCAACAGCAATGGCAGCTGTTCAGAGGATAAGCCACTTGAGAAGCCACCATCCAAGAAACCAAGTCGCAGGTCTATATGCTTTTTTAAGGGGCGGAGAAGATTTGTTATGGATGCACGCAGTGACTAGATTAGCTAAATTTGTTATTTCTTTATGTTGTGTTTTTTTGCATGTTTTAATTGAATTTTAATTACTTCTTTTTATACAGTATTTGCACATGACTGGATTGACAATATAGTATATCTGACAACTGAAATACATGGGACTGATGTTCCTGTTATCGGCAATCTGCTTTTCTGACATGGATGCTGCAGAGGAGCCCAACAAAAAAGTTTTTTAAACTCATTCCTTAAATATCAGAAAACAAAGGGCTTCAGGAAAACACTCACAAAACTCATTCACTCTTTACCCACGTCATGCGTTATTTCTTTCATTATTTATTATGATCGAACATTTTTAGGAAGCACACCTCTGATTTATAAATAAACTTTTAATTATTTTTATCACACTGAAAGAAAGAAAGAAAGAAAGAAAGAAAGCGTGATTTTTTGGTGATTACTAAATAGTTGTATACAGGACTTCTTCTTTTGGCTACAAAGTCAGAGAAGTGAGATTGCGTTGGTTTAGAAATGTCCAGGGAAGAGATGCTGAGAATATTGGGAGAAGGATACTAAGGATAGAGCTGCCAGGGAGGAGGAAAAGAGGAAGGACTAAGAGAAGGTTTATGGATGTGCTGAGAGAGGACATGCAGGTGATCAGTGTGACAGAACAAGATGCAGAGGACAGAAAGATATGGAAGAAGATGATCCGCTGTGGTGACCCCTAACAGGAGCAGCCAGAAGAAGAAGAAGATAATTCATGTAAACTTAACCTTTTAACTTTAATGCTAAGTTTTAAGCAACGTTGCACAACATCCTGAGAAGACTATACCAATGTGAAGAGTAGTGGTGGCAGCATGATGCCATGGGAAAATTCTGTGCAGTGGGTCCTAGAAGACTTGCAAATACAAAAAGAGCGCAAATGGATAACCTGCTACATCACACTTATCTTCCAGCAGTAAAAAGACTTATAGCCAAAGTATGACTGAAGTAGTATAATAAATAATAAATAAATAAAATGTATGCACTACGACCTATTCAAAAACCAGGTGTCCATTATTTTAAAATGTAGCCGTTTCAATCAAAGTTCAGGCAGTGTGAGCAATTCTAAAAAAGAGATCTGACAGCAAAACTGATGGATACCTTTCCTTGAAGTTTCAAGGCTGACATTTCTGCCCAGGTCATCTCTAATATTATTTGAAAATAAGTTGAAGTATATTAACCAGAACAAATCTGTAAAGTTTATTTAACATGCTGAGCTTATTTTAAACTATTTGGATTTGTCAACTTGGAAGGAATGTTTCCAGTTGTCATAAATGAATTATATTGTTACCGTTTCATTTTATAATTTATTAAAATTCTCAGAGAACAGCAATCTACTATTATCTCAAAAGTAATGAAACATAACATGATTGAATTTTGAAAATGTTTTTCTCCTGTTGTAACACTACAAGGATTTCAGGCCTAACGCTACTTTGTGGCTGTAGATTGTTTCTGCTGTTTTGAAATGTGGACGGCTTTCTTGCTAACTGTTGTTCCCCCAAGTTAACCGAATGAATGATGCATTGTCTAATTGCAGGAACACCAAATCAACATATCTCCCCTTTTGTTTGACAGGTGGCAAAGTCACAGGAGCAGTCTGCCACCACTCAGAAGGCTGAACGCGAGGTGACAAAAATGGTCGTTGTGATGGTTCTGGGCTTTCTGGTGTGCTGGCTACCTTATGCTTCGTTCTCACTCTGGGTGGTCTTTCACCGCGGGGAAAAAATTGATCTCAGGGTGGCCAGTGTTCCCTCTATCTTCTCTAAAGCCTCCACAGTCTACAACCCCATTATCTACGTTTTCATGAACAAGCAGGTATGCGGTTTATAATTTTTGTTCAGTCCTTATGTTTTAAAACTTGAGTCAGCTGTTAATTTTGTTGTAGTTTCCTGAAAAACGCCGGCCTCAGTGGCAGGATACATGATTGAAGTGCCACTGTATGATACATTGTAAGCCTGGCCAGCTTGCCTGAAAGCAATGCAATCCATAAAATATGGCTTCACAATCAAAAAACCATTTGTAGTTTCTCAGGCTCTCTGCCTTAAACCATTGCCATCTCCTTAAGGACCACGTTTGACCAAGTCAAATAGCAATAAATGTCCAAAAATACAGCATGGCGGTGCTGTTGGAATATCTGAGAAAAAAAAAAAACAACTTTATTTGCTGAAGTATAAAGGAGAGCCATACTGAAGTTCTGGTTTTAATGTGCAGGTAATCCACAAACCGGAGTGGGTAACGGCATCAAGATCACATTTCCATTATCTGTTTTAGGAGGTACCTTTGTTCACCTCCTCTTTGGCTCTCTATTTTGGATTTTATGTCTCAATTACCTTAGCACTCTGAAAAACTGATTCTAAGTTTCCTTGACGGCCCTACAGTCTTTGCTTTTCTGCATAAAGTTATATTTTCAAATCCCACCAATTATCTTTAAACTTTATACTGAAGCGGCTTTATACTTTAGTGGTTTGTCAAAGCTGTAAATAATACAATATGACATTTATTTACTTACATCATGAAAATAAAAAATTGACTGTAGGTGCTATTGCTGTATTTTTAAGCTTCATCCCTCTACTGGTCCATCTGAACATATCTGTGCACCCGATGCCTCTGTGTCTCTGAATGTGTTTGTCTGCTTTTGACAGTTCCGCTCTTGCATGATGAAGCTGATTTTCTGTGGAAAGAGCCCTTTCGGGGATGAAGACGACACCTCGTCACAAGTCACTCAGGTCTCTTCTGTCTCCACAAGTCAAGTCGCACCAGCATAGAATCAGGAGCCATCTTTTGCCCATGGAAAGGCTAGGCCAGTACACCCCTGTCTATGAGAGTCTGTTAAAGAGACAGAGTGATGAACATTGCAAAACTCAGCAACACCTTGATACATGTAGTGCTACAGACTGGACTTTGTTGCACAGCACCTCTGTACAGATGTTCATTTCTGATCCTCGTTTCATTTCTGATTACTTAAGACCTGAACTAATTAGCTGCTGCCTGGAAGCAGTTTTCTTCTGCTAAGTGGGATTCAGGTGCTGATTTAGGTGTTACTCCTGCCTTGTGTCCATTGACTCCAGCTACCCCACTAATCTGTCCTGGAAAAATGGCTTAGGAAAATGGATGGATTGATTTAGTTTGGGGAAATATAGAAGAAAAGTCTATCTGTTAGTTCACTTTTAGTGTCTGTTTTAGGTCATCTAAGTAAGAGTGACAGAATGAAAGAATGCATTTGAATTAGATATCATATATGGCACACACAGAGACTAATGGCTTCATCTGACTCAAAAGAACACTTAGAAGCAACCTCCTGAAAAAACTTGAATGCTGCTGTCTGTAAAGGTTATTTTTAAAGGAGCTATCATTTATTTGAAAAACCAAAGATAATATCCACGCTGAAAAGAAGGTAAAATAATACATTTCAGCTATATGGCCTTCAAGCTGTGTGTCTTTTACCTACTTTCATTTTCAGCATAGACATAACCTTTTAATTTTTTTCGTTTGCAGGTACACACTGTCAAAGCCCTGCACTAATTTTATTCATTTATCCATTAATCCATCATAAAAATCCACTTCATCTAATTTGCAGTTACTGGAGCCCACGCCAAAAGCAAACAGTACAAGGATAACACACCAGTGCGTCACAGAGTACATCTGCACAGCCACACGGACACACTCCTTACCACTCGGCCAGTATGCAGTACAGCCACACACTAACCTAATGTATTGTTAAAGGAACATGAAATTCTATACAAATCCTAGAAATGTGTAAATCATTCTGTGTTTTTTCACAGAACCTTTCAGAGTGAGTGCTTTACTATGAGACTACAATAGAACATACAACAATCACACCTTTGTGAACAGCAGATACAAACAAAAACATCTGGAAAAAAAAGGCTTGTGTCTAATTGTAGAAGTTCACACTGTGCCATACCCCCCTGGCTCTAACAGGTACAGTAGCTCCAGTAGCTCATTTGGCAGTGAGTGTACCACCATGAAGTCTTCTTCTTCTTTTGGCTGCTCCCATTAGGGGCTGCCACAGCGGATCATCTTCTTCCATGTCTTTCTGCCCCCCACATCTTGTTCTGTTACACCCATCACCTGCATGTCCCCTCTCACTACATCCATAAATGTTCTCTTAGGTCTTCCTCTTTTTCATCCTTCTCCCAATATACCCAGCATCTCTCCTCTGCATATGTCCAAACCAACGCAATCTCGCCTCTCTGACTTTGTCTCCCAAAGTCCAACTTGAGCTGACCCTCTAATGTCCTCATTTCTAATCCTATCCATCCTCGTCACACCGAATGCAAATGTACCACCAAGTAGTAAGGAGTGGTAATTCATAGATCTAACCTGAGCTGCTCACAGAAAACTCAGCACATATCTACTCAGTCTGTTTTCTACTGAATTCCTTTCTCGGCCATTTTAGGCATCGTGGGGCTTAGTTTCTTAAAGGCTTACTAGACCTAAGCTAAACAATGGTCTTCTCAGGATATTATTTGTTTTCCATTTCCCTTTAAGAGCAAAATGCACAAGCAGACACTTCTGACAAACTGCATTTATATATCACAACTTGACATTTAGTTGAATCAGTCAAACACATAAAGACAGCTTTTCTTGACATGCACTATGAAAAAAGGTTGCCTGTACAATTAGTGCAAAATTTGGACTTGCAATCTATACAAAATATTACTTTTAGATTTAGGAGAGTGTGGATTTTGCTTCTTTTTCCAGTTTGTGCTATTTTTTTCATAGCATACCATATCATTTTAAACTATATTTATAGTTATATAATATATAATGTAGGTGTTTTTGGTTACTGTTTATCACAGCCACCAACATTCAAAATACAGTTTGCTTCAACAATACCAGATTCTTCACAACTACATCTGGACGGATGAAGGAGTGTTAAATGTGCTACTTAGGGTCCCAGAAATGTTTGGATTAGACTGTTAGTTAAACTTTAATTTGTGGGTAACTGATGTTTTATACTATTTGTAATGGGCAAAAAATCAAATTCTCACTTAGAGGATCTGTGCAGAACTTCTTCAAAACCTGGCAGGATTTAATGAGTAACATTTTAGAATAAGGTTTTAAAGTACTGAGGAAGCAGATTCTCTCCTCATTTCTTTTTCTTCTCCATTTATCTTTATTCACATATTAATTCATCTATTTACTTATTTTTTTTTACTAGCTCTAAATTTTACTCTGCTGGCCATGCTCTCTTTCTCTGGGGTGGGGGTTGATTTGTTTTCAATCCAATTTTTGTAAAAACGTATCTATTTGTATGGAATATTGTGTGATTGCAATAAAATCAATAAAATATAAAAACAATTAATTTAATTTGAATTTTCAACTGGTGTCATATCCAGGGCTAGTTCTTGCTCTGTACCCAATGGTGCAGGAATCGATTCTGGCCACTGATGACACAGAATTGGACTAACAGGTTTGAAAAAAGGATAAAGGAATGGACATAGTTATGTTGTGATGTGACTGGCATGTCCAACACCTTAACCACGATGCCACCTAGTCTAGAACAGTGGCATGAGCGTCAGTTAAAAAAAAAAAAAACTAACAAAGTAGAAGTCCTGGGACTTGCTGTGCTTGAGATTTTAGCCACTGGGTAGAAGCTTAGAATCTGAAAGGGAATTATTCAGATATCAAAATTAGCCAGTTACAGTTCAGGCCTAAAACCTTGAATTTTGGAACATCACATGACTAAGACTTTCATTTTATTAGATTTTTTTTTCCCTGTTCTTCAGGACTACTTAATTTTGTTTTCTTTGTATATTGTAAATATCCTTTCTGGAAAGAAAGAGAAAATACTTTGTTAATGTTACTTTCAAAATTTTGCTGAAAGTATTATCTGTAATGGTATCTGCAGTATGTAGTAATTATGTTCTGTTATTATATTATTACAATAAAGAAGATTTGGAAAGATGCATCCATAAAAAGATTGTGTCTGTCGCATGTCATTAACCATTTGAAGGTTCACTTGTGATTGACACCATGCCAGGAAGATATTGCTGTAAGAAAAGCTTGGACTGGGCCACCCGAGAGCCGAGTCCTTACAGTACAGAGTGATGATTCCTGTCAGAAACAATCTGCAGGTGAGAAACCATCACTCATGAAATGATCAATTTATCAAAGGTTTTAATGTAATTGTTTAACGGAGTGTGACAAAAAGATAGAAAAAATAAGTTAACGTTTTGTCTATGATATGGTATACAATTGCATTATTGATTTAGTTTATCAGATCTGATGATCCATGAAAGATTTTGAAGTTTCCAGGATCAATTGCCTATTCACAATCACATACACTGACACAGCAATTCAATTTTATGCACGTGTCCTACGTCTGGCACTGAGGCTTAGTTAATGATGCATTTGTCAGTTATTTTTCAGTCATACCAAGCATTGACTTCAAGAACAAACAACGCAATACTTTTACTTTTAAACTCCAAGCTTTAATTTTGAAATATGTAGTATAAGTTAAATCTGTGATGCATGCTGCTTTACCTGTATGTGATGGAATTAACACATTCAAGAAAAACTTCTACAAACAAATGCCTGCGAGTAAAAAGCACTGTGTCGTTCAAAACTAATTTAGCACTAAATTAGCACTGAAAGTTGACGGCTGGGAAGCAGTGTTGACCAGAATACTAAAAACTGTCCCATGAGAAATGTTTGACAGATAAGCCAAATGATGCATTGGTTGTTTTAATAAACTACTAGGGGGCTCGGCCCCCTGCTCGCTTCGCTCGCCCACCCCCAGGTTTGGTTAACCGGATATACAATTTGAAGAGATTGTTATTTACATGGGAATTGTTACATATTGTGAAGTGATGAGTCTCAACACACTAAAAGAAGGTTTGGGGCAGCCACCCGTATATTGTTCCTAGTGTCAAAAGACTCTTTTTAGAGCACAATTGATGATGCTGGTTTGAGTTCCCAAAATGAACTGACTCGGTTTGGCAATATGGAGGATTTATAGTCCGTAACCCGGAAGTGACTTCAGTCTGGGAGCCGGAACAGGAAGTGACTTCAGTCTGGGAGCCGGAACAGGAAGTGACATCAGTCTGGGGGCCGGAGCCGGAAGAGATGTTGAATCAGGCAGGTTTTCCGGTATTTGATCTGCAGAATTAACAGAAACAGATTTAGAGTACCCCACCACCACTTGGCCCAGCGGGTAATCACCTCCACTTGGTCCATTCAGCTCACTCCTAGTCGCACATGTGTGACAATATGCATTACTTTCACTTTTACTTTAAAACTTTAGTAAAAACAATATTTTGGATTAACTTTTCTTCAAGATTGCATTGAATTTTGATTCCGTGTTTGGACTCGCATCGTGACAACGCAACATATGACTGCCTGTGAGTGAATATTGTTTCTTTCTCTCTAATAAATAAAACAACTTTCTTGAAAATGTGTCCATGCTCTTTCTTCTTCGCTTTGTCATTGACATGTCATCTAGAATGTATACAATTATTGTCCTGACAAAATGTATAAAAGCTGAGAGCGCAGGAAGTGTGTCTGACAAAAGCACTCACACGACTGAGGTTAGATGACTGTGGTCTTGTTTGAAAATAGTTGTAAGTAGGGTGAGACTTGAAAGATTCTCTCCATCTCACAGGACTAAATACCACGCCAACATTTTTGGAATCTTTTAATTCTTGCTGGCAACACAAATTAGACGATCTACAAGTCTCCGACTTAAAGTGTAAATCCGAACAATATATTCAATCTCTTTTCGTTGTACCGTTATTTCACCGAATAATAATTTCCATTTGTTTGCGCTAATGCAATCTTCACCATCCTTTTTTTGAGACTTTGGAATTTTCAACTTCGATTATCTCTAACCTGCTCTGCATGTGTACCACGCCAAAATGTTTGAATTCTTTACGACGTTCTACTTTGTCATCTACTCTTTGTCCTTTATTTCCGCCCCCAACGTGGTTAAATCTCTTTCTCGCAGGACGTATAAGCGTCTTTCCGAGAAAATCACGTCTCGTCTCCTTCCAAGGTTTTTTTTTTTTTATAGTAGAGAGATAGACACCAAATTAATTAAGCAATACTTGAGTATTGGAAGGAAACAAAAAAAATAGTTCTGGAATATTTTTAAATATATTACTGTTTTTATTTTCATCAATATGAACTGCTCAAACATTTTCCAGATATCCAACCATCTTCATAAACATTCTGGCCAGTCTGACAGTTGTTTGGGCCTGGCACACTAAACCAAAGACAGAAAACAGTGCTGCATCATGGGATGTCAGTCCACAACGCTGCACACAAACTCCATGTACTGTATTTTTTATTATACCATTTATAGCAGACCCATCTAATTTTGTTGCTCATTATTAACACATGTGTTATTATTAAATTACAGGTGAAAATTTTAGATTTATGAACTATTGATAACATTTTAACAACTTGGTTTAATCTTTACTGATGAATGAAAATCCTGCGTCAGTTCATTTAATTTTTAATAAGAGGTCAGTGCAGCCAGATAATGTTGCTGTGCAAAGTGAGTTCCATATCTTTATTATCCTTCAGCTAAATCACATCATTAATATAACACTGATAAAAGTAAGTGAGCACTCACCAAGCTGCAGAGACAGCATCTTGGTTCAAACTGGAGAATTTGATATTGTACACAGAAAGAAGTGTATGCTTTGGATTTGCACAGAAGCTTGTTTAATAATGTTGGTTATAATGTACAAATGGGACTGTAAAATAAGAAAATTGATCAAAAATGCTAATGTAAAGTTGAGCTCTAAAATACCGAACAATATTATAGAATGAGATCATGTAATTGTATTTAATCATTTTCCCTTCTGTTATTTATAAAGCATTATTTCTTCAATAAATATTAAAGGTTTATATGGTTTATATGAAATTCTTACTTGCATGAGTTAATCAGTAGGCAACATATCACTACTCTCTGGCTCCGTGCTCAGTGAGTTTCACTACCTTAACTCTCAACGTCTGTCTTTCTTACTTGTTACTGCGTACAAAACGAAATGCAGGCATCCTTCTGCAATAAAAACCTGCTTAAAACAGTGCGACACCCATATATTGCACCATCTGATGTTTC